>NW_026556567.1:0-34316 GCF_029017545.1 Prosopis cineraria
TTAAAAATTAAAAATTATATAATTATAAATAAAATTTTAAAAATAAGTATTTATTTTTTATTTGAATTGAAAAAATTATTTTTTAATTTCATTTTAATTGAAAAAATATATGTATTTTACCTTAAATTAAATTAAATTAAAATGATATCAAACTAAAAGGCCAAGAAATTTTCAACCAAAAAAAATAAAAAGGCCCAAAAGAAAGCCTCTAGGAAACCGAAGTAAAGGAAATACTCACGTAAATCGGAGGAGACAGATAGAGAAAGAGAAGAACTCGTAGAAATCTGAAAGCTTCGGCGTGGGATGAATGGCTACCATGCCTATATTATCGGAGATCGGCGAAACCGTGACCGGCGATCCGATCTGGAATTCCCCATTGGGCGTAGTTGGTGGGCCCGAATTATGCTTCTGATTTTGTTGGGCCTTACTATTTTTCTTAGCTTTGGAGTCTGGGCTTGTCAAGGCCCGTCTAGGCTTCGCAAACCTGGATGTGCAGGCCACGATATCCAAGAGTCGCCTCACTTGTGCAATAGCCTGGGCTTCTCCTCTATGTAATCCTCTACAAAAATGGCATTGACGTAAAAAATTCAGATAATGACTTGTTCTAATTCCAACAGAAAAAAAAAGAAAGTTAAAAAAAAAATCACTAAACGACGAGTCTATGATTTGCTTCATAAATTACGGATAAAAAACACTTGGTCTTATTCTACAATAGAGTTTATTGTTAAATATTAAATTTAAATATTAATCACAGAAGTAAATAATTTGTTTCGCATAAATTACTATGAAGCTTGATTTCATTTATTATAATTCCAAAATCTTGTTTAAGGACAAATATTTCTGACAGGCTGAAACAGTATCGCCTACATTGTAAGCAATGTAATATTATTATTATTATTATTAAAACCGGGTAATATTTTGGCTAAAAAAAATTAGAAACGTGTGGTAAGTCTGAGTAATTAAAATGTTGAGTTCCACGAGGGGAAGGACCATCGTCACGGAGACGGGAGACCATAGTAATTAATCGAAATACTATCTTGAGGCCTTGACCTCATCGATAAAAGACAGAAAGCATTATTATTTCCACAGAGGTGGATGGACTGTATGCGTAACCCCACAACAACCCTCAACCGAAACACACGATCTCCACATTTGAAGATTGATTAAAATAATTTAAAAGCCACAAAAAATGTTAAGCAAAATCTACGTCAAGTCCCCATGAATTAAAAATAGCTCATAGGGGACCAGCATGGGCGGCGGATCTATAAAGTGGAGATCAACACGAAACTAGACTTGATTCTTTAGGAAATGACTTGATAAAATATACTTATCGTTTATACATGTCAGCAGGTTGAATATAAGATTTGTTTTTTACTTTTCCAATCCATGCAACAGGAACAATGGTTTTCTTCCAGAAATCATTTTAAAAAATTTTAATAAAAACCTTTGAATCATAATTATTTAAATTCAAATTCTTAAATTTTTAAAATTTTATTGTAGTACTGGTTAGATATTAAATTTTTTAAATAAATGATAAAATTACCTCTCATTTAAATTAACACCAAAACTTTCTTACTTCATTTGTTCATTATTATATCACTTGTTAATCTACTTATAAAATGTTTTTCATAACCCTACTTGACTTGATTTCATTTTAAATGTTTAAATTATCTTACTATACTTAATGATTTCCATAATATACATTATTCATTTACTTACAAACAATTATTTATTGTCTTATTTCATTTATTTATTGTCAGACTTTTATTTAATTTTATTTTAAAAATAATAAAATAAATTAAGCAATTAATAACATTTCATAAGTTAATGAATAAGTGAAATAGAATAATTTTAATTTTAATTTAAATGAGAGATAATTTTATCTTTTTTTTAATTTAATATCAAATCAATACATTTAGACTGAAATAAAATTTTAAAGGCTTTAAATTTAAATAAGTCTCGTTCAAGAATTTTTATTAAAATTTAAACCAATCAATTTAGCAATCCGTCCCAGTTGTTTTGCCATTTTGTGGGTAAAATGCTAAGTGATAGAAAAGAGACGAACAGTTACAAAAGCATACGTAGAACAGCAAAAAAGAGATTCAGCTAAAAGAAAAAGGTTAAAGTGAGAGTAAATGAGACAAGAAAAAAATTTATATATACTTTAGGACTAAGAGATGGTATCTTATGAGATACTTTAAATTAAACCTAGTTTAAGAGAATCAAAGGACCTAGATTATTGCCTCTGCATCTATTTGACTATACTACTATGAAGAGTCACTATGGATGAGCAGAATCCGAAGAGCGTAAGAAGCAACTACTAAATTTTAATTAATGGGACGTATTTGGTTTCTCTTCAACCAACTATAAAATTTAAAATAATTTGTGATAATTATTTTCAAGAGTATCCGTAAATTATCTCATGAAAAAGAAGGGGAGAAATTAATGAGGGTTGATGCTGAATAACGCGTATATGAACTGCACCTACCTTCAACCATTTTTAGAATACATGGCTTTAGAGCAACAACCTCTACCCTGTCATTCAATCTCTGCCCTTTAACCTAACAGAGGAAGTTGAGTCATTTCAAATTTCAGTTGCTGCAACCCAATTTATTAATATTACAGAGAATAAATAATAAGTAATTATTTAATTAAAAACAAAAAAACATTGCAATGAATAAGTCCAGAATTAAACCTACCTCGTGAGATAAAAATAATTTGTAAATGGCAGGTTTCCACATTCACAGCTATTAGCCTTCTCACATCAAGTATCTTATCAGTAGAGATGCCCTTCGAAAAATTTCCAACAAGGAGGATTTAATAATACTAAAATTTTTATTCTCACAGACTAAATTTATCTAGATTTAGGAAAATAAAGAAATATAAACCTTGAGGAGAACTTGAGAATCATAAGGAGTGACGACATAAATGTCCACCAGAGAAGGCACGGATGCTAAAATAGCACAAGAAAACAAATTAGGTGAACTTTAATTGCTTAATGAGCCAAAAAATAAATTTAAAAAAGTGAAAAAAAAAAAAGCATGGTAGCATCACTGCATTAGCATCATTGAAATCTGCAGGTAAAGAGATTCCTACTAACCTTTCTCTTCCTTCTTCTTCCTCTCTGTCTTGGCTTTATTCGATTTCCCCCTCCCAGTCCTCGGCGCCATTTTCTTCAAGACGAAAGGAAATCCGATTGGGAAGAAGAAGAGAAGAAGAAACCTCAAAACCTCAAACCTCACTTGAGAGAAACCATCGCAATCAAGAATAGGAGCGATGAAGGAAGCTCATCAGTGAAATGAAATGGAGAGAAAGAACATGGAGGAAAAAGAGGATTTATAGAGAGAGAATGGGAGAGAATTGAAGTTTTTATACGAGAAGGTGTATCGAAGAAGAAGATAGGATAAGGGTTTTAAGTTTCAGCCCTTTTCAAGATTTGTGAGCAATCCTGGCCTCTCCTTGTTGCTAATAAACCTGATTCTCTCTCTCTCTCTCTCTCTTTCTGTTTCTCTCTCCCTGTGAAAACCATGTGAAGTAAGCGCATAAGTTAGCTAGTTGGAGGAGCCCATGCAAGCGGGTACAAACAAAGAGTGGCCGTTGAGGAGTGGGGGTGGCCGTTGATTTCGTGCCACGTGGCGATAGAATAGTACTGCAGATTCAATTTTGTTTTATCACGTGTTTGCGTTCTAAGAACTTTCACTGGTGCGGGGAGAAATCAAATTAATCGTGGACCGTTGATCTGGCATATTTGACCATAGATGAATCACAAGCTGGTCTGTCATGTTCTGAGCGATTGTTAGTCCTTGTACTATGCTGCTCCAATCCATGATATAATTACGACTCCGATGCAAGAATTCGCTGAACCTTCAAATTTCTGACAAATTATTATTATTCCCCTTCATTTTAATATTTTTTGGAAGGAAATTAGTTTTATTTTAATTTTTTTTAAACAATGTTGTTTTTCAGTTTTTGAAAACTTTAACGTAGACTGGAAGGATAAGCAGGGAAAATTGGTTGAAAGAATCAAATAACAGAAATATTTCGCCAAAAGTATCGAAAATTTGAAAAATCATAAGCTTCTTCAAAAGAATTAAATTTGGATGAGAAATCACTAAAAAAAATTGTTTGACAGTGATTTAACTAAAAAAAAGTATTATAGATCCTAGATTAATGAACGAATCATATTATGATAAAGCATCCTTAATTTTAATATATAGTGAAACTTAATTATAATAACCACCAAGTATATGAGACATTTATAAAAAAAAACTCACTGCATTTAAAAATATAAAATATTTTTTAAAAAATTAAATGTCTAAAATGTAAGGTGTTTTTAATCTTTTGAAATATAATTATAATTTTTTTAAATGTCTCTATTAATAAATAATTTTATATTTTATTATAGAGTGTTTTATATGAATAAATATAAAAATAAAATTAAATAAAAATAAATAATTATTTTATTAAAGAATGAAATTTAATTAAAAAAATTTTATACTTCTGACTGGAGAGAATATATAATGAATGTCTCATATATTACCTTTGTAAAAAGAATCAACGATTTCCATGCATTTGTAAAAAAATGTATAAAGTTACATGGACGTGCTAGCGGGTGTCAATTGTAAACAGGTGAAACGGGTTATGGCCTATGGGCTAGCCTGTCCCAACCTATATATAGATATCAAAAATAAAATAAGATAGCATAAGTCCATATACACGACAAAGTATAACACGACTCTGTTACCACCCTATTCCCTTTTGTACTTTTTCACTTTGAAAGCCTAAAAACCTCACAGCCTTGCCCTCTACAAACTTTGTGCGCGACGGTCCCCCTCCAAAGGCCAAAGCTGCTCGTCGTCAGCGCCCTGCTAGGTGCTCTTCTTATATTGTTGAAAAAAAAAATTATATATTCATGAATATTTTAAAATTAAATTATTACTTAAATAGAATTTTAAATTTTAAATTTCTGAAATTTATAAAAAAATTTTAATTTTTAAATTTTGATCACTTAAAATCTTGCCATTAGGTTGGAGAAAATATTATTATTTTTTTATAGTATAGAGTTTAATTACACGTTAATATGACACTCATTTTGACTCTTAAAAAAAAGTTTTTTATTCAACTTAATAGTAAGGTTTTGGCACTCAAAATTTAAAAATTAAAGTTACACATTTTAAAAATTTAATTCATGATGCTATTCATGCATGCAATAATTAAATTCAGGATACTCATTAATGTTTAAAAAAATTTTATCTCAAAATTAAATTCTCGAACCAACTTATCAAACAACCGATATCCTACCTTGCTTAACAAATAAATCAAGTTTATAGGCTTGGCTTGATTATATTTTCTCTAAATATTTTTGGTTGTATGTAATATAATATATAAATGTATTATAAAGTATGTATTATATAAGTTAGTTGAGTAATTATTTTATGAGAAAACTTAAATGTTTAAAGTGTTTATTTCTAATTAAATCAAGATTTATTCATTTTATATAAATTATTTATCGAAAAACATAACTTCAGATCCCTGCACTTTACTCATGTTTTGCTTTTAATCCCTACACTTTTTTCAATATTCTAAATCTCTATATTTTTATTATCATTGTTTTAAATTCCTCCAAAGTCCTTACACTTTGTTCATGAAGGAACTTAAATAATAAAAAATAAAAGTATAAAGATTTAGAACATTGAAAAAAATGCAGGGATCAATAGTAAAACGCGAACAAAGTGTAGAGATCAAAAGTTATATTCTATAATAAACTATTGTTATTAATATTATTAATATATTAAAAATTGGTTGTCTTAATTTAATTAGATAAAAAATATTATTAACAAAAATGGCGTGAATACATTCCAATCCTTGTAATACAATAACCAGGTCTCATCAATTATATCTTTGAAGTTTGAATTAAGAATGATAGGGATCACAGGCTCTGGAGATCGGGTTGACAGCCTTGATGCAGTCACAAAACACTATTACCTTGTTAATACCTTTTTTCCAAACACATATTAAAGCCATGCAAAATTCCTAAAACATATGCTATAACGGAGGGACAGTAACAAGTTTACAACTAAAACCCATAATCCAATTACCCGACCCATCTCATGAACACCCCTTACAACTATTAATTTTTAAAGTTAGTAATTTAGGTTAAACTCAATAAATCACCTTAAATCCATCTGAAAAATTTAAGGTGAAGCTTGAAAAAATAATAATTTTTTTAAATGTTTGGACCGGCCTGAATAGACTCGAAAAAATTCGGGCCAAACCTGATCGAATTAGAGCTTGGCCCAAATATCTAAATAAAAAAATATTTTTAAAAAAATATATAAAATATAATAAATATTAATTAATTCTTTAAATTTTATGTCATTTTATATTAAATACCATATATTAAGTATACTACCATAGTTATTTTTAAAAAATATTTATGTTTTCATATTTTTATTATTTTAATCAATAAAATATCTCAAAATAATATTTAAAATATATTTTAATATTAATTTTTATATTTTAAGACCCAATTTTTTTAAAAAAATTGAGTCCTATATATCATTTGAGTATCCAAAAAACTATATTTTATATTTTTTTACTCTCTCAGTTCAAAAATATAAGGCATTTTTTGAAGAGTTAGATATTAAAAAATGTAAGACATTTTTAGTTTTTCGAGATGTAATCACTACCTTTTTTTTCAAAAGTACCCCTATTGATAATGATTTTATATTTATTGTAGGGTGTTTAATAAGGACAAATATTAAAAGATAAGATTAGTTAAAAAGTAGGTAATTACTTTTATTATGGGGTAAGATTCAATTAAAAATATCTTACATTTTTGAACGAAAAGAATATAAAAATAAAATATTTAATTTTAAAGTAAAAATAATTTTAAAAATAAAAATTGATAGGTACGAACTTTCAGCTCTACTATTAGATAAACATAATAAATTAAACAATATTTTTAGATAATTACTTGGCTATGGTTCACGCTAGATTTGGTTAAAAATTAAGAATAAACTGAAGCAAATACTCTTTTTGTGTAGGGGTTAAACAATATAAACAACTAAAAAATAATTCAAAAAATAGTACTTTGCTGATAATTAAATGATTTTGTTTTATAGAATATAATGATGGCTATTTTTTTTATATTCTTAAAATAAGAAATTAAAATTTACCCAAAAGTCATTAAAACTTTAAACTAATTGGAGCAATGATTTTAAGTTAATAGTCTAACCATGATTGAATTGAAATCAACTTAATCATAATTAAAATAATATAATTTAATTAAAATATATAAAACATTTATATATGACCATGATAAGAGTAATATTTAAACAATTAAGATATTAATTTATAAGTAAAGGAAATATTCATGATTAAATTATACATAATACAACAAAACAGTAACAAAGATACTTAATTACAATGTTAATAAGTTATTATTTTTTATTTTAAAATTAAAATAATATTTTATATTTAAGAAAATTATTTAAAAATTAAAATTAGTTCAGAAAATAAAGAAAAATATTTTTAAAAAGTTTTGAGTATTAGAATTAGCCCAAAGGTGTTAGGGTCGGCCTTTAAAACACTTCACACATCAAACACTTCTCATATCACCAAACACTCATAGTTTTGATTTCACGGTTAACTCTATTATACAATTTATAGCATGCTTTTACATTTGCAAACTCAATCATACAAGTAAATAAACTCATTTTTACATTAAATCTCAATTAACAAAAAACTACCTAAAAAAGTTTCCTCGATTACCTCAAACTTTTAAAAAGTCAAAAGTTTACCCTTCAATATAAGCTTTCAAACTTGCTTTTCCAAACGATTAATCTATAACTAATCAAGTCTAACACATTAATATTGTCAAAACACATTTTAGCTCTCACATTTTCATTTCTACAATACCCAATGCCTTCACTTATCATATTTAGGCCCAGCTATTTGGCTTATTAACTCTCTTTAACTCCCAATAGCTTTATTAAACTCTTATATTGTCATTAATGGCTCTCTAACAAAGTTTATCTACCATAATAAATAGCATTTTCGACCATTAATGCACCCTTAACCACCCAAACATGTAAACTCTTTAAATATTTCAAACAACTCCTATTAACTCCATTCGAGTCAATGAGTTAAGACCTATAATCTACATGAACCAAAAAGCATCTCCCATTATCAAACCCTAACCAAAACATAAAAAAAATGAGTTGGGAAGGGAGAAGGAGAGGTTAGAAAACTTACTTTTAAGGTTTGTAGCTTCAAAATGCTTCTAACCTTCTTGGAATTGAAGCCCTAGTAGAGCAAAGATGAGTTCCTTCGTTTCCCCTTCTTCCTTTTTTGATTTCTATCTTAGTTTGTGACTTATTTTTATAGAAATTGTACCCTACATCATAACGCCTGTCCTTATGCTTCGTTGCATGTGGTACAAAGAGGGCTTTTTATGTTCTAACTGGCTTATGCACTGCGACTTATTGTATACACACCGTAGCATGTGGCACAAAGCCATTTCTCCTTGTTTTTCTTACTTTTTGATGTTTGGGTAGCCCAACTTCACTTCGAACCCATAATTACGGCTGAAATGACAATGGAATATACTTGTTACACCTCTTTAGCCATACACCACATTAAATCACTTAATTATCATAATTAAGCTTAGTTAGTTAGGATTAATTCCTAGGATGTTATCTCCCCTCCTTTTAAGAATATTGTCCTCAAAATTCAAATAGGCACATACACCATACCTTATTGAAAAAGGTGAGAATATTGTTGCTTCATCTTCTCCTTAGTTACCACCTAGCATCATCGGGTGTCATGCCCTTTCAGATAACTTTCACAAGCTAAATTGTCTTGTTTCTTAGCTATCTCTCTTTAACATCAACAATTCTCTCTGGCTCAGCCTGATAAGTCAGATTCTCATTTAACTCCATATCCTCAGGCTCAAATACATGTGATGGGTTGAGTTGTTACTTCTTCAGTTGTGAGATATGAAACATATCATGTACACTCGACAAGTGAGAAGGTAAGGAAATTTGGTATACTAAAAGCCTAATCCTCTCAAGAATTTCAAAAGGCCCAATAAATTTAGGAGTTAATTTCTTAGCATGAATGGATCTCCCAATACCAGCTATGGGTGTAACCTTTAGAAACATGTGGTCACTTGCATGAATTCCAATAGTCTCCTTCTCTTATCCACATAACTTTCCTATCTACTCTGAGCAGTCAACAATTTCTATTAGATTAAGTCAAGCATGAAATTCTCATCTCCCTCATTTAACCTTATATTCCACCCCAAGAGGTCTCTATGTAATTATTTAAAACTCAAAATATGGTTATGGTATAATTAACATATAACGATGTCTTTTTTCAATAAATTCACTATAGCAAAATACCATGTTTGGTTACCTTTATGTTGAAAGCTCACCCCTAGTCTTGAAGATACTTTTTGTCCATTTTATAAGCTCTAGTTTATATCCACATGTAGCAGTTAACAAATCATCATCAATGACTAATCATCATTAATAAATCATTAAATGTGAAAAAGGCTTGATCATGAATGACTAATCATCATTAATAAATCCTTAATCATGATTAAGGCTTGATCCTTTGTTATGCATGAATATGCATATTTTAGCAGTAAAACTAATTTCCTTTGCTTTATTTGACTCCTAATAAGCCCAATACTCACTACTGTTAACCCTCATTAGCCAAAATTTAATTATTTAATATTAAGGTTAATTCTCGGCCTCCTTTCTAATATCATTAAAATCTATCAACCTCTAGAATATAGGTATAGGAATATTAAATAATCCCACAACAACCTATTGAGCTCATCTTGATAATTTTAATTCAGACATAAATTCAAGCATCAATTTCCAAAGGCTATAAATTATAAAAACAAGGTGAAAAGAGGTAGGAGATGAATTAGTAGGGCTTACTTAAGGTTGTAAAGCTTTAAAACACCCTCATGATCTACTAACATGAAACCCTAGCAAAGCCCAAGTGTTTCCTCTTTGCCTAACTCCTGAATTCCCCCTTGAAATGAACTCATATCACATTCTATAAGTTTTGAAAGTTCTAATACACTCATCGTGGCAAGAAGCATTGTTCACTGTGGCAAACAGCCCAAAAAAAGAAATTTCACTACTCTTAAGAATCTAGGCCCATCAGCCTCTAGCACCCTATTTCAAGCCTTCCTAGAGGCTTAGTAGGCCTAAATGGCCATTCTATTTCTTACATAATTTTTTGAGGTGTTACAACCAATAACATACGATGTTAAAGGGATTGGACAATGTGAGCCTCTATTGCCATTAAATCTAACAGCAATGTAAGTCAAGCATCCAAAATAGGTGATGATACTAATACTCCTTTTATTGTTTTCTGATGAATATGTTATAAAACTATTGAAATGGATCTAGGGCTAGATGGATAGATAAATGGAGGAGAATTAGCAATTCTTTACTCTCTCTCTCTCTCTATCTCTAAAAGCCATAAAATGTTGAGAGAAGGAGCAACAATAGACTATGATGCAGACTCTATATGGGGGTATAAGAACAAAGTCACATATTTGGGTAATCCTCATCAAGAATTTTGAATGTTATTGTAAGCTTTTAAGGCCGTGGCTAAGTAAGAAATACTCTAAACCCTCATTATTTTTCTAACATTAACCTTATTGAAAATCCCTTATACTACATTTAGGATCCCAATATAAGTGACTTTGGGGGAATGCTGGCCATTCCCGAACAAGTCAACATTTTGCCTATGCAAGATCAGCTAGTAATTATGGATGCGCCGAGGGACATGATATAAGACATATACAGGCTTGAACTAAAACTAATTGGTTGATCTGTCTTTGCCAAACCATACCCTAAGTACATAGATAGGGAAAGACCATATCCCAAAGGCTATTGTATACCAAACTTTACCTTGCTTACCTTATTACTCCAAAATAAAAGGCTCTTTTTTGTACCCTTCCTTGGTTAAATTCAATTGTATAAATCTAAAGTCATCATCAAATTTGAAGCCATTTTTGCTATCAATCTACTTGTACTCGAAGACCAGAACCTGAAAGAATATGTAATCTAAATCCTACATGTGCTCAATTACACCAAAGCATGACATGTTTGCATAATAGGATTTTTATTGTTAATACTAAAATTATGCATAGAATGAGCTACAAGAGTTACATCACTATTTTACATTG
Source organism: Prosopis cineraria (assembly GCF_029017545.1). Taxonomy (NCBI): domain Eukaryota; kingdom Viridiplantae; phylum Streptophyta; class Magnoliopsida; order Fabales; family Fabaceae; genus Prosopis; species Prosopis cineraria. The sequence continues at coordinate 11,216 of NW_026556567.1, forward strand.
TGCTCCTGTCATCTTATTCTGTTGTATAAAATGTGCACCCATTGATAAGGTAACCAATATAAGAAATGACATGTTTGTTTGGACTGTTAGCCAATCATCTCAATTTTTTAAAAATTGAATTGGAATCAACATGTAACATATCAAGAACATGCTCCTTAAACCATCTTGTAAAATGTTATTATGTTCCCTGGCATATCATATTTCTAATTTATTAGGGTTTATTAGGGTTATCCCTCTCAAGTTCAACCATGTGCTTTTTAACATACTCTTCAACATCTTCGATGTTGTCCAACACATATAGGTAGGCTTACTCCCACTATACACTTGAAAGGGTAACAACTTTGTTTCCTTTTATCCCCTCTCTACCTATTTTGCCCATATGTCAAGATGTTAAAAGCCCAACATAGCTAACATGGCTTAGGTATTCGGTACAAAAGACAACAGCCTCTTCACAAATATATCATTTAATAATATAACCCTCTGATTGACTCCAATTTTTCATATAGCCTTTCAAAATTTTCATGTAATACGCATTAGGTACATCTATTTTAAATAAGTATGCCACACATTTAAACCTCCCCAACCAAGTGAATGATTATATGGATCATAATATCAAAGAATATCGGTAGAAAATATATCTCAAACTCACACAGCATTAATACAATTTGGGTTTGCAACCTTGACAATTTATAAGGGCTAACCACTTTACTATAAATAGACTTAAAAAATAAGCATAACTTAGTAATTGTCCCTTGTACTTTAGGGGGTGAAATTACACATAAAGCCACCAAAATGAAATCCTCTATCAAAACATATTAATCATGAGATTTTAAGCCCTTCATAGATCTTTTATTAATACAAGATTTCTAATGTTTGAAGAGTATCCCTTAAAAACTTTAACCACATTAAGAAACTCATGAAAATCTAGTTTTCTCTTTCTGAGATAAAGTATGAGCTATCGAAGGAGAAAGGTATGGTTTCCCTTATATTAAGGTGCCAATACTTCTCTTGTTCTTAAAGAAACCATGTCCAACTTTTCTTTTATGTCATCTTTTGTTTTCCTAACACTTGGAGTAAAGTGCCAATGAGACTCTCACAAGCATTTTTCTTAATATGCATAATATCAAGAAAATGCCTAACATCTAAGGCAGTTCCATCTACTTGTCCCAAGGTGCCTCACAAAATAATTGCCAAATTTAATATTCAAATCCTTTATCTTCTCAAATAGCTCATTGCCCATTAATGGCAAAGTTGGCTTACATTCTTTTGCATTTCCATTAAAGGCTTTTTTCGACCACTAATAATAATGTTCTTGGTGTAAAAGCCTATGATGCTTAAGGTAAATATTCTTCATTCCATGTTATAGCCTTATGGAATGTGTGCCTTTTTCATAAATAAGGCATCCAAGTTGCGTTTTAATATTATACGCTAACATATTACCATAGGCAAGAATATACTAAAGAGCACAGATCTCAAATTGAATCTTTCTTCCTTGTAATCATCATATACCTCCACACCTAACTCCTACATAATATTTAATCATTAATTAGATGAGCCAAATATATATTTATATCATTTCTAAGTTGCTTTGGTCCCGTAATTATCATGGACAACATCATATTCTTGTGTTTCATGCAAAGTTACAGAGAAAGGTTATAAATTACCGTAAAGACTGATCATGTACTGTGGCTATTGCTTTAAAGCCCATGTGGATTCAACCAATTAGTAATTTCATGTAGAAATTTAATATGAAAGAAGTCCTTTGGAAGCTCACTGTCATTATCACATTTTGAGAGAGCAAATTGTTATTTTTATTTTTAAGGAATCTATATGTTTCAAAGGAATTTATTTGTCATTATCCCATTAATAAATATATATATATATATATATAATAAATCTATAATATTTGATTGTTAATAAGGTAACACAACAATATTCATCATTATGCATGTGGTATGCCTTATATGTTTAATATATTTTTATCTAATTAAATCAAAACAAATAGATTTTAATGTGATAATAATATTAATAATAAGAGTTTGTAACATCTAAAATTTTCAAATTAGGAATTCTCAATGTTTCCAAGGGTAATTTGGTTAATTTAAATAAATTATTGATTTAATAAGGTTTATGGAAGACTAAAATAGTTTTTAGATCCTTAGAGAGCCTTAGAAGAGAGCCAGGTCGATATTTGAGCGAGCCATGCCTGGAAGGGAGTTTAAATTTTTAGTAGGACTTTCTGTGCCATGCACAGCAGCGCACATGCAAAATCTGTACTCATCAGACATAAAAGACAGACTAAAAACAGAAGGAAGAAAGAAGGAAGACAAGAGAGCAATAGAGAGGAGCTCATATACTGCTAGAGCATGATCCCTAGGCCATATCAATAGCATTGGGAGCTTGAATCATCCTTAGGTTAGTTCCACATTCCCTCTCCTTCATCTTTATGCAAAGATTTCTAACTTTTAAGGCAATTGAGGCTTTAATTTTAATTCTCTTAGGTTTAGACCAAACCCATTAGATTATTTAAAGTCTTGAAAAGTTAAATCAATTCTTTAACATAAAGTTTATGAGTTTTATGGTGATTACAAATTTTATTTAAAGTTTCAATGAACCTTAGGTATAATTTGAAGATTTTGAGATATTGTGGGGAATTGGATGATGAATTTGGTGTGTTGAGATGTTTAATAAGATGGTTAGAGTATTAATAAAATGATTAGAGTATTTTGAAATGATTAGATAAAGAAATTAAGTGTTATGGGCACTTAGAACCTAATGAGTTTAAGGTTATTCAGAGTGATAATTGAAGATTATCACTTAATTGTGTAGATTGATTATTGCTCAAGCTACCTCGTGCGCAGAGAACATGTGGAGCTAATGTTGAGCCACGATAACCTTTTTTTGTGACAAAGGGTTGAGGTGACTGAATAATTTACACCAATTGATTATACTGCTTAACTATTTATGAGTAGATAAATCTATGTGTTTACATGTGTTTAGAAAGCTTGGCATATTATGAAAGATAATTTTCTCGTGCATTAGAAACTACTTTTGAAATGATAAAGAATTTTGAGTTCTTATGTGAAAAGTAGTGATTTCTTATAAGGGTGTGAAATGTGTGGTAATTTGAGCATGATCATGTTAAAGGATAGGAGTTCACCCATAGGAAGAAGTAATGAAAGTCTATATGGCATGTATCTTCTTAATATCTAATGAGGTACAGTGTTGGAGATTTTCTCCTTAATATCCATATAGGATACAGTGTTGGAGAGTAACGCTCCTTAGTATCAGTGATGTGGTGTTAGAGTAATGACACCCCAATTCATATGCGATAAGGGGAGATCATAGTCTGAAAGTAAGATAGGATGCCTTTGGCTGGGTGATCCTACCATCGAAGGTGAACTCAGACCATTATGAATGTGTGCTTGATTCAAGAGCTTATGATTTTAGTCAGGGTGATATGGAGGCTCAGATGATAGAATGATCATGCTAGTGGTAAATGACTTATGTTTATAAAAAGAAATTGTTGAATATGCTACAATAGAAATGAAAAAGATTATCTTGAACTATGTTAAAAGTACATTATGGTATTTAAAAGCTTTACTCCCTTATGGTTGTGCATGTTAATTAATAGTAATGAATTATTCTGTTACTAAGATGTTTATCTCACCCTTTGATTATATTTTACAAGTGAGGGCTCCAGTAGAGGCAAGAGGAAAGAAGGGACAATTAAAGAGTGAATAGCATTGTAGTATAACTCTTTCTCTTTCTCTTTTGGGTTTGTAACAAATATTGCCATTATATAATGCCAATTTAGGAACATAACATTATTTTGGTTATCACTTGTATAAAATTGTGATAAGTGTGTGAATCTTAATCCAAGGTTGATGTTGTGGATTAAGTGTGTATGCTTGGCCAAGTTACAATTACAAATGATATATTTGAACCGATTTATGTACCAAAATGATCAAATTGATATGTGTGCTAAATTTTATCCATCCCTTTATGTTATTATCAAATGGAGGTTTGCTGGTCATTTTAAGTGTGATTGCTTATTTGTATGATGTGAATGATCTGTTATGTTGTGTGTGGACCACTTGTAGTAATCACAATGTATCTAGGACTAATGGCATTTTGCATTGTGAGTTAACATCTTTATGTGTGTTTTAAAGTGAAAACAAATCAATTTAAGTTTGAGTGTTCATCTTTTTAACAGATGATTGTTTGGGTGTGAGACCAAAACCACTAGCTAGAAGGCTCGAAGAGCTGTCATGATAATAGATGCACTACAACGCAGGTAGCCTTCAAGGGACTCGTCCCTTTGTGCCATCATAATAGCGTGTAAGAGTATTGTCTGATAATATCAAGGTGGACATTGTAGAGTTTTTTATAGAATAAATAATTTATAAAGGTAAAGATACACATATTAATTTAATTAAAAACAAACACTTTAAGTATATATAATTTTTGCCCTTTTTCTATTATGTTTTGAAGCTTCTTGTTTTCTAAAAACCATTTTGATTTTTGGTATAATAGCAACTCAGCTTCGATTTAACTTAAGTCAACCATAAAAATAGTCTTTTAGTCTAAAGACGTTAACGACTCTAATTGGGGATCCAACTAGTTTGATTGTTTAGTTTGATCCGATTCTTAGAACAATAATTTCCACCCCAATTAAATATTTCTTTTATTTTATCACTTGATATCTCAGAAATCTAAGGTATTATTATCACTTACTCAAAGTAATCCGAACTCCTATTGTAAGTTATTACTACTATATGTCATAAGGTACACCAAATCCTAATTAAATATTAGTCGGGATAAAAGTGTAAAGAAAAAATGATAATAAAATTCCTTTGAAATATATGAATGACAAATTGGTCTCTTAAAATGTCATAATTGTTCTGAAGTCATTAGAAACTTTTCTATCATTAATGAATTTATATAAATTATTAAATTATTCTTGTTGAAAATAAATGATTTACAAGTTTTGTTTAAATATTCACAAGTTTTCTTCTTATATTCGCAACAACGCAACAGTAAATAAGAAATTTAACATGCAAAATTGTGATTTGCTGTTGCATTGTTGTGAATATAAAAAAAGTTATAAATATTTAAATAAAATTTGTGAATCATTTGTTTTCAATAAGGGTAATTTGATAATTTATATAAATTCATTAATGATAGAAAGTCTTAAGGGACTTCAAGAAAATTATAACATTTTGAGAGATTAAATTATCATTATATATTTTAAAAAAATTTTATTATCATTTTTCCAAATATAAAACACCAGCGTTCATGCCCAAAATATTCCGGCTGCTAAATGGCACAAAAGATGAATGAGGATTTTATATCTTTAAATAAATAATTATTGATTTTATATATTAAGTAGCATTAACTATTGCGCAATAGTTCATTTGGGAGTATCTCAAAGAAAAATACCAAAGGTTATTCAAGAATTTAAAAAAATTATAGTATACTCCCTTCATATCACAATATAGAGGGTTGGAAATTAATTCATAATTCTCAAAAAACATTAATTAAAACCTAAATTTCTTAAAAATAATTTATATATTTTTAAATATATATTTTTTATTTAAAAAATTATGATTTTCTAAATCATTTTAGTGATTGATAAACTTGTAAACAATATAAAATTAATTAGATTTTGTTAATAGAAAGTTGTGACTTCCTAAATATTATATATAAGTGTCTTGATAATAATAATTAACATTTCAATACACCATTTTTTTAAATAAATTATAAATAAAGTAGGGATATAATTTGACAATTAATTATAAAATTATTTAATATCTTATATTTTAAATTAAATAATATTTTTAAAAGATGCTTAATATTGTGGTAATATGCCAATTATTCTCATAGAGTAATTAAAATCAACTGTGTGAATTTAATGAACTCCGTGGGCATTTGTCCAAAAAGAAAAATGAACTCCTAGGCATTTAATGCAAACAACAAGACATCCAAAAAGATAGATCCAACACGTTCAGTTTTATAAAATTTACTTCATCTCTTTTAAATGTAAATTTTTTTATCTAAGGCACAACTATTTTAAATATTTAATTTATTTTTTATTTTATTTGTTAGTCCAATTATTAATATTTCTAACACATTAAAATTTATTTATTTTGATTTAACTTAACATAAGTACACTAAATACATACAACCAAGCAAGAGTAAAGGAAACTTGAAAACTAGAAGCTGAAAATAAGCTAATTCAAACAATAAAACACTACAAAACTTTTTTAAAAAAAGTACCAATTATTATGTTTTGAAAACCAGTTTTAAAAACCATATTGTAAAACAATTTTTAAATTGTAAAAAGGTTTTTTAAAATAAAAATGAAAACAGAACCCAAGTATTAAATCTTGCATTTTGTATATAAACATTTTAGGTAAAATATTGAAGACCTCATTCTTTTTATAAGAACAAAAATATGTGTTATGACAAAAACACCCTCGTCACGTACTGTCACATGAAACAGTTGTCACGGGTTATTTTTTGACAAGTGGATGAAATTTTATATAAGTATTTTTTATTAAAAAATGACAAGTACAGTAAAAGATATTCGTTTTTGCCACCACATGTCAATTTTAATGATGGTGAATGAAAACCCATCTAATTTTTTTTTTTTAAATTACAATCACTACGAAAGAGGTGGAGGGAAGGTTTGTTTTAAATATCTTTTGTGACTCATTTTTTTAAAAAAATTATATGAATTTTCGAGGACCTATCCGCTAAAATTAATTTTTAAATTTGAGAGTAACAGCTCCAATTTTCTCTTTAAATTCCTACCCGCGAATAACTTCATTTCATGGTCTTTTTGGGCATTTCTTCAAGAATTAGCCATTAGTTATACAATTTATTGGTCAAAAAAGTATGGGTAATCTATGAAATTTTAAAAATATATAGTAGAATTAATAAATTTTGAATTGTATGATTTATTATAAAATTTATGTTTACATTAATGTTAATAATATTCATCCAACGCATTGTTAGATTAATTGTGTATAATTCATTTCCTCACCAATCAGATATGGCACCTTAAGTTACACAACTTTAAATATTTATATATAATTACATGTTGTCATGTGGGCCTGTATATTATTAGATAGAATTAGAATGAACGGTGGTCTAATTAAAAAATAATATTTAATTATTGATTGTGTCATGAGTAGCGCACATCATTTATTCAGGCCAAAAAAAAAAAAGAATAGAGTAAATCATTTCAAACTTTGTAACCTGCAATCAGTTGCAGCCGAAAATATTTTAAAAAATAAGGATTAAAGTGTATTTTTATTTTTATACTTTCCTTTAAGGAGGATTGTATATCACATACTAATAAGTGAGGTATTTTTTTTTTAAACTATTGTTTAGGAAAGCAAAAATACCTCACTTATTAATACAAAATACCCATGCTCCTTGAATGAAAGTATAGAAGGAAAATTGCATTTTAACCTCTTCAAATATTTAAATGACAATGAAATCTCACAAAATATCATTATTCTTCTCAAGTCTCTAGGATTCTTTTAAATATTAATAATTTTTTGTGAAATAACTAAAATATCCTCAGTTTAAAATAAAAATAAATATTAATAATTATTTTAATTTAAGTAATGATTACTTTTCTTCTAACAATGACTAGAATGAAACAACTAATAACAACTTTCTTTGTGTAAATTTTTAAATCAAGTTTAAGCAATAACTATTTTTTTCTCGCAATAACCATAATGGAATAAGAAATTACAATTATCCATGTGTAATTATTTGTAAAGGAAAACTTTTAATTATTTATTTCATTCTAGTCATTGCTACAAGAAAAATAGTCATTGTTTAAATTAAAATGGTCACTAATATTTACTTTTAGGTTAAAGTGCATTTTTTTCATGTACCTTCCTCTAAAGAGTGCTGGGCATCTTATATTAATAAGTGAGACTTTTTTTTTAAATTATTTTTTAGAGGAGTAAAAATTTCTTTCATTAATGAATCACTAGCAAAGGGAGATTTTTGTTTCTTTGAAAAATAGTTTAAGAAAAAAATATCTCACTTATTAATATAGGACATCCAGTACTTTTTGAAAGAAAGTATAGAAATAAACTTTAATCCAAAAATAATTGAACAAAGAAAACAATAACATGTGATACATTAATAAAACCATAAAATATGTCTGGAACGATTATTTAACTTTGAAGTGATCAATTGAAAATGCATAATATAAGTGATTCAAAGCACGTGTAACTTTTACAATGGATGTGATAAAGAACGAGAATTGATTAAACAAATAAAGAAATGTAAGATGGCCAAAAAAAAAAAAACAGAGAGACACATAATAGATCAATAATCAAAATAAAGACTAATTAAAGGTTTGTTTTTTATTGAATTCTTGAAGGTTTTTGGGTGGAAAAAGAAATGAAAGAAATTGATAATTTTGCTCCGAAGAAGGAGATTACTTGATAAAGATTTAATTCATAATTTATAAAGTTGTACATTCAAATTTTTTTGGCAAATGTAAAATTTTATTGCTAAGCAATCTATAAATACCTATGTATTTGCTTTTTAAATTAGAAAATATGTCTTGATCTTGGAGAATTTCGAAACCTAATTTATTTAAATTTTTTAACTTTGCCGTATGAAAATAATAGATAATTTTGTTTAAGTTCCAATTGAAAAAAAAAATTAGTTCCTTTGTAATAATCTTTCCTTCGAGAAATTTCATGTAAACTAGAAATTTACAATTATAATAAGTGGGCGCAAACAAATTAAGAATGCAATTTGGAAATTTTTAAATTAATCACGGTTGATTAGTCTTCGTCTCTTTGTGAAATTGGAATGAATTTAGAGTTTTGGACAGCTAAAAATGTCATGAAATTAAAGTGAAATAAATCCTACGATTATTTATCATTTTAGTATTTTTTTTGTCACGTCATTATCATGGATAATCATGATTTGAAGATAATTTTTAGCCACTTAATGTGCCTTTAAAATTGACGGAACATCATGCTGCCACATCCGAATCTCTTACGTAAATCAAGACAGATATGATGGGTTTAGATTTGGAGCTATGTGAATCAAGGAGCTCATTGATTATATTGATTATGGTTTTATTTGCTTAGTTAATTAATTGGTAGCAAATTGTAACAAAGTTGGCTTTAGTAAAACAAAGTTAATCTTTCGTAATGTAGCAAACTAATAATCAAATTATTGTTGGAAGAGGTTCGACCATATTTTAAATAAAATTATTTTTAATAAAAACAGTTACAAATAAAGTAAGCAAATGCATAGAAAAATTTATAAGTGTGATATGTAAATTTTACAACTTTACACCCCCTACTCTTTATATTTTGCACCCTCTGAACTAAGCAAAAAATATTTGAGTTTAAAATTTAATTAGATACGTAATATTTAATGAATAGCATATTTACATAAAATACTTGTAAACATCCTATTTTGTCCAGGAAAAAAAAACAAATGAATTAACAAAAAATTGAAAAGCTTTTTTTAATAAGATAAAAAATAAAATTAATAAATAAAAATTAAATGAAAAAAATTAAATTTGTGCCTAGATATGAGTCTTCAATTGAGGAAAGTCAAATGAAAATTTAACCCCTAAATTTATGCCTTAATTTGAAATGGTGAAAGTTAAATAAAATTAATTATAAATTGTAATTTGATGGAATTTAACTATTAAATATGAAAGTCTTAATTTTTATCTATAAAAAAGATAGGAAGGTGGTGGATTAGATGGAGGAAGAAAAGAGCATAAAAAAAGAGCTTGAGAAGAGAGTTTAGGTAGATAACTACTTTCTCTCATCTTTTTGCATGATAATATTAGGTTAGGAAGGGGTAGGATTGCCCTATAGAGAATAAAGCTTTAATTTTTTTAAAAAAAATTTGGACATATTCTTGTGAATCCCAAATTCTAGTATTTTGTGAATTGTAGAAATGTTGTCCACTTATGATTTTGCTTCATTTGTTTTTATTTTTCACAACTTTTCCCTTATCGTCTTGAGATACCTTAAGAAAGCCAATACTCTTATAATTGTGGTTCATATAAAAGCCTCAACATTAGAGGCTAAAAGAAAACTAGACGTGGTCATTCATTTTATTTCATTAACTTTTGGTGTGTTTTGTTTCTTTTCACCATCCTATTTTATTTTGTTCTCTTTTGTTTTCAACGTAATCAATTACCTCATTCCCAGCAACATGTATCTTCTTTGCATGTATGCATGGGAATGTATTTGATGGCAAAGCTTTTTGTTCCTATTCTTTTTCTTTTATCTGGCATATGATTTTCGCACAATAGGAAGAAGGATATAGAAACACACATGCAGTTTGCTTGTTTTTAAGCACATACAAACATATATGCCTAGTTGGTTGATTCTTTTGCTTAGGAGATGGAGATGATTGGAATAATTATCTAAGGTGTTTGCAAGTGGTAAAGCTTCAAAAATTTGATCCCTTCTTTCTTTTTTATGAACCACTTATATTATTATATTCTTCTCTAGCACACACTACACTAATGATTTGAGACTTTTGTTTATGTGTTTTTTTGGTTATATTGTGTGAGATTTTTAGAGTTTTTACATATAACTATTCAATTAGCATGCCTTATATGGTAATAGGTTATTGTAGAAACACCAGTCATGATGCTTGATTGATTTATTTAAAAATCCTTCTTTCTTTTTTTTTAAAAAAATAAGAAGCGCTTTTTTTGTTTTAAATAGATAGAAAAATAATTTTTATGCCGTGTAAGATTTTTGGAATCTCTGTAGAAAATTCCAATGTATTTTTTTCCACCAAAATCCTTTATCAAATAAGGGAAGAAGTCTCTTTTATAAATTAAAGGATACAAACCCAATTAATAACCTATTTAAAAAAAATTCCTTTCCAAAAAACACTAACAAATTGACACACATTTTTACTTTTAAACTACTTGAGCTTTAATCTTTCTAAAGGATACATAGGCCTAGTATTATGAACCCTAAATAATTAAAATTGGGGCAATTTTGCTCCTACCATTAACTTTTAATAGATTTCTATCAAATTAAGGCTTAAAGTGTAATTTCGCCCTTGTGTGATGTGTGAGAATATTAACACATTATCTAGTAAGAAAGTCATAATGGAATGAAAAAAAGGTTAGAAAATTTTAATGAGCTTATTTTTTTAAAAATGATAAGTGATGTTATAAAATTTTAATAAAGAGAAAGACTAAGAATAATCAATTAAAAACACTTTAAGGTAGTTTATTTCAACTTATTTAATGAAAAAATTACTTTTAAAAAATTATTTTGTGATTTTGATGTTTGTTGATACTTTTAAAAATAATCAGAATAATAAAATTAGAATAATCAATTGAAATTTTATGATATATTTGTGAATCTAACCTTTTTAAAATACAATCTCTCATCTATCTCGTTAGATTATTTTTAAAAGCTTCTTAGAGTAACTTCTTAAAATAATCAAAAATCTTTCTTTTTTTTCAAATTCTAATTATTTTTAAAAGTTTAAAAAAATATTATAAAAACTCATAAATATATTTTTTAAAAAATAAGTAATTTTTTCATAAAATAAACTGAAACAAACATACCCACATCTATATTTTTAATTAAAAATGCCTTAATTTTTTTAAATATTATAATTTATTTTAGTTAAGAACATTACTTGCAAAAAAAAAAAAAAACCCTTCTTTCTTTCTATTACTCTTCTTATAACATCATAGACAATTAGGATTCTTGACAAGCATCTCAAACCCCAGTAAATTTTTTGTTTTTTTTGGTCCTTGAATCCTTGTACTGCTGAAATTGCTAATTGATTTGATAGACACGTAACATGTTGATAGCCACTTATGCATGCTTGATTAAATTGGGAAATTACTCCTCCTCCTTTTTTTTTTCCTATGTTATTTTTATATTCCTGTCGACCTCATGTGAGATTTTTTTTCAATATTTTACCTGAAACTAAGGAGAAGCTCAAAATGCATTAAGACGGTCTTAAAATTAACAAAAATTTCAAGTTTGCCCATATTAGTTACACAAGGGATGAGAAGCTGCATTGAAAAAAAAAACATAAAACCAATATATTGAATATGGAAAAATGGGAAAAAAAGTAATAAATAATTCATTTGGTTGTAAAAAGGACCAACATTTTTCTCTCAATGTGAATTGTAAACAGGACTACAAAAGTTACAAGAAGTATGTATTGATTTTTTTTAAAATACCCCTCATTTTAATTATTTATATTAAAGTATTACCAATATAGTTTATACATTATAAAGGAATCTAAATATAGAGGTAGTTTGAGAAAAATGATAAATATGAGAGATAAAAAATATTGAGGCCTTACATTTGAGATCAAAACCAACCCCATAAGCAGTTGTTACATTTAGAATTGGAGAGAGTACTTACATTTTCTTAATACAAAGAATACGAAATATTAGTACAAAATAAGGTAAACATAATTTTAAGATAAGAAAAAGGGAGAATAATAATTAAGTTCCAAAATATTAAATTAATCACAATTAAATCTTGATAAAATTTTTAAAAAAGGAATTGAAAATAGGAATAATTACAGTCAGATCTTAAATAAAAAAATTAATTATTTCTTCAGTTCATTTACAAGTCAACATTCTATATTTACATGTCAAACTTCAATGTTTACTAGTGGATTAGATTTATAATTAGCTTCCTTATCTACATACACCTATATTTAATTTTTGCTTGAAAATATCGACTTAGACATGGATAAATTTAAGAGTATGTATTGCAAATAAGACATTTATATTATGCTTGGCCGGATAGAAAAGTAAGGGAAAGAAAAAGTAGGGATTTTCTCCCGCTTGGCTAATGAGAGAAAAACAAGAGGGAGTGGAAATTGAAAAGAAAATAATACGTGAGATTTACATATTTTTGCCTTCAACTTTTTCCTTTAAATATGGGAAAATTTAAAAAAAAAAACTTAAGTTTTAAATTTATCCATGAATCTTTTCATTTCCTGCGTATTGTCTCCCTCCATTTTCATCTTAATTTTCTCTCCACTTTAGAATTTAGATTAGGATAAAGGTGTATTTTTTCTTTTAAATTATTTTTTCAAGATGCACCCAACACTCTAGATCATAGTTGAAATAATTTTTTTTAAAGTAATTAAAATGGAGAATTTTGGCCTTTGCCATTAAATTGTCTAGCTCCAATTTTACTTCTATATTTATTTTTTAAGAGCAGTGGACATCTTATACTCTTAAGTAAAGTAATTTTCTCCTTGAAGTATTTTTTGAGGTCTAAAATGCCCTTCTATTTGGAGGCTGTTAACTTTGTCAATTTTTGCTAAATTGGCACAATGACAAGTAAAACTCTAATTGTACCCCTTAGAACTAATTTGCCCTTAAACTCCTTTGTTAGGAGTATTTGGGACCTTAAAGTCTTTTTTAGGAGCATACCTTGAAGTCTTATTAAAATAAAATTTAATAAATATTGCTAAAATATTGAATATTTTCATATTTAATAATTTAAATATTATTATATATAAATATTTATTCAAAATTTATAAATTACTTTTTAAATATTAAGAACTCAAACTAGCATTTTATAAATTTATAGATGACTTCTTATTTTTTATATATTAATTTTCGATCTTCTCTCCGAGACAATGCGCAAATCATTTTTCTTTTATGTGTGTCAGAACTTACTTATATTTTTAATATTGGTTAAGTTCCTTAAATTTTTGGGTCATTTTTTGCAATTTTTTTTATCAACTAATGATCTTTCTCCAAAATATTACAATACCCAAATTTAATATTCTTTGTACATTGCAATATTAGGAGTAAATTAAAAACATGACATATCATGACCGACAACAAGCCAATAAAAATGTTTATTTAAAAAATATTACTTATTTCATTAATGTGCTACAAATAAATTACTTAACTAAAAAAAATAAAGAGATGAGAAAAAATTCTTTCGATAATTTGAAAATTCATTTCCTTTATTTTAATATAAAATTACAAAATCTTAAACCGGATGGTGTTTAGCTGATTGGTAATCCCAAAAATTTGATTGCCACTAACCTTATTGATCCCAATCCTTAACCAAGGCAAAAAATAAAAAAAAAAATACAAACGAATAGGTCCAGGAATGAAATGGTAAAAACTGTGCCTGACAGACACCTCTCGCGTTACAATTTGAGTAAGATATTTCCAACTCAAAGTGGCGTGAGGGAAGCTTCCCTACCTCTTCAATAAGGCAGAGAAAAATCTAAATTATCTAAATTTAATTTAAAAGATTTAGATTAAATATTTTTAATTTTTATTTTAAAAATTTAAATTATATAAAAATTATAAAATTTTTTAATAAATATATTTATCAATTTGATAGTTCAGATTTAATATAAATAATTTAAATTTAATATTAAAATTTCTAAAATATATCTAAAAAATTAATTTAAATTTTTAATATTAAATTTGGATTTTCAAATTCATAAATATATATATATATATATTAAAATTTTTATATATTTTTAAAATAATAATTTAAAATAAAAATTAAAAATATTTAATTTGAATAGTTAAGATTAAATCTCAAATTTTCCTTTGCCTTCATGGAGAGGCAAAGGAAGCTTTCCTCAATGGAAGGAAGCTCACTCCCAAAGTGCATTGGGGAAAGCTGACTCCCAAAGTGGTGCCTTCGTTTTCTCATATCAAAACAATCAAATTTCACAATACGCAGTGTTTTAAAACACAATAAAAGCAGAGGAAGGAACTCCGAATATCATGTGGAGGCATAATGGAAGTGCTTAGACCACAAGGAAGAACTCTTGAAGTCTGAATCAAAACGCTGTAAATATTTATTTATTTTTTTAATCTCCATCATCTTGTACTTTAAAAGGCAAAAAAACAAAAAACAAAAAAAAAAACAATAAGAAATCAAACAAAACAAATTGGCCCAAATCTAGGCAGAGGTGCACCGGCATAAAATTTGCATTGCTCACAACATATTCAATTAACAAAACAGTAGCATACGTATATATTTTTTCTGTTGCTGTACAGTGAATATTGACAGAATTTACAAGATAAGAAGACAGGAAGAAGGAAGATTAATTTATTTAAAAATAATAAAAAGACAATATTAACAAGAACCTAAGAAATTGAGGGGGAGAGGCATGTGAATGTCTTCTCTTTTTGTCACCACGGTGAATGTCTTTTCTTTTCTTTTCTTTTTTGAATAAGTGCATGAAATCTCAAGAAAAGTATAACAAGAAACAGCCACCTACAAGACAAGTAAAAAGCAAACCAAGCTAAACCTACAGACCACCCAATACACTATCTAATTCGTGGTAAATTGAAAAAAGTTAAATCATTAGACATGTAATGACTTGACTTAGCAAAAAAATCAGCCATTCTATTGTCCTCTCTACTTAAAAAATTAAAGTTTACAGACCAATTTTTATATAAAAGACTTTTAATAGAAGTAATGATATTTTGAAAAGGATAATAACTATGATTGTTCCTTGTGACCATAGATATTGCATTCACATAGTCACAAAAGACCCCCATGGATTTGAAACCTTTCTGCCAGCATAGTTCCAATCCTTTATAATGCCAAATATTTCAAAAATAGTAACTGGAACATACTCAAGTCTTTGATTAAAGCCCAATAACCAAAATCTATTGGTATCTTTGATAATACCACCACATACAGTACGTCCATCTGTAAGTACAAACCCATCTACTTCCAAACTAATTGCATCCTGGGGCCTTCCTTGGACGCAAGACGGCACTGGCTTAGAATTATAAGCTTGTAGTTTACCTGCTAACTTATAATCTGTTGCCACCTTATAGATGAAATCATGAGGCTCCTCAAGGAATTCCTTCTCACATTCATAAAAAAACAAAACAAAACATCTACATCGCCATATATTCTAGCAATTGTACGCAAATAGTACATCCCATGAAACAATCTTTGTTTTAGAGTTTCCTACTTGCTTCGACATGTTCCAATTAATCCATTTCTTGTAAGGTAGATTGAAAAACTTTTTTTCCAAGTCTTTACGCACATATTGCCTCCATCATCGCTTAGCATGCCAACAATCACAAAATAGGTGCATTGTATCTTCCATCTCTCGACATCCAAACGAACACGATATGTTTACATGTAATCTTCTTTTCATTCGAAGGTTTGTTGAGTGGACTTTGTCATGCGTCATTTGCCAGAAGATCGTTAATGTCTTTTCAAGTGCCTCACTACTTCCATTAAAAAAAAATATCTGAAAAAAGAATTAATATTTAATGCTACTTTTGATTTAAGACACGTGAAGCATGTGAACATTGAATTCACATTTCTTTCTTTTCCATTCAAACTTTAAATGATGGAGCTTTGAAATTGAGACTGTTTTGTGCAAAAAAAAAAGAAAGAAAGAAAGAAAGAAAGGAATTGAGACTGAACGTTGTGATCGTCCCCATTTTCACCCTTGAATCTTCAGTTATGTGGGCCTACATGTAGATACATCAACGTCTTATGTAAGCATGAAATTCGACCAAAAAAAAAAACGGTGACCAGATACGCAATTTCCTGTTTGTTTACAATTTTTTATCAAAAAAATTACTTATTTTTTGAGAAAAAAACTATTTTATGAAATTTTATATTTTTTTAAATTTTTTTGAAATAATCAAAATATAAAAACTAATATTTTTAATTATTTTAAGAAGTGATTTTAAATATTTTTTAAAAACAATCATACGGATTGGTAAAAAGGGATGCCATAGAAACATAGAGGTGAACGAAGATATTATAAAATTTTAAATTAATTAAATAATAAATTATTTTTATAAATAAATATTTTTGACATCATAAAATTAAAAATAATTAAATAATAATTACTTTTTATTATTGTAACTAAACATTATAATATCTTTTTTTATAAAATCTTAATAAAATAAATTTCTAAATCATCTAATAAATCAATTATTTTTAATCTTAAACAAACAGATCTTAAAAATATAGCTTACAAGTTTATATATGTTTTTTTTCACATGAAACTTATGTATAGTTTTAATTAAACCATGCTACTTAAAGCAGTTTATCTTTAAAGAAGTTGCACCATTCAAATTTACTTGTCAATATAGCTGTAATATTTCAAGAAATTGGGTTACTTTTAGACTTAGTACATTTTGTGTAGTTTACTCAAATTTAATTATTTCAGGTCTTGGTAATATAAATTAAAACAATTGAAGTATTTAAAGATTTAACTAGATTTTATCCTGTACGATGCATGGGATATCAGGATTTAAAAGAATAAAATATTTTAGGAAGTTTGATTTTTTTTTGTGATAAAAAAGTTTGATTTAAAAAAAATAAGTGAAGTTAAAAAAAATTTTAATTGATTGTTTGCATCTTATTTCTATTAAAGAACTTTGAGTAAATTGATCTTTTAGTCCTTCAACTTTTAATTTACTTATAATTCAGTCTCTCAACTATAATTCGCTGTGACTCATTCCTCAACTGTGACTCGCCTATAACTCAGTCTCTCAACTTTTGAATCACTTACAAATTAGTCCCTTAATTTTTGTTAATTTTTTTTATGTTAGCTTATATTTCACATCAATGAACAAGAGGAGGTTATTTTAAAATAATATATGAGCATTATTTTATCCCTCTTATTTGATAAGAAATTTTTTTAAAACAAATTAAAAAATAAGGATTGAGTTATAGGTAAATCAAAAGTTGAGAGACTGAGTCACAGTGAGTTATAGTTGACGGATTGAGTCAGAGCGAGTCATAGTTGAGAGACTGAGTTACAAGTGAGTTAAAAGTTAAAGGATTAAAAAATTATTTTTTAAAAAAAATTAACCCCACTTTTTCATGTTTAAAATCATAATTGTAAATAAGTTTTCATGTGTAAAATCAAAGTTGTCGAAATCTCCCTTATCCTCACCTCTATTTGCTTGTATCTTCCTGCAACCAAACATGACTAAAAATTAATTTAAGAATGCTAAGTAAAGATTGTACTAATAATTCTACAATAAATAATAGTGTTCTATGATGTAAAATATAATTCTACCCTATAGTCCTTTCATGTTAGAAGTTATTTTTTAAAAAAAATATTTTTTTATAATTTGTTACTCTTATACATGCTAAAAGTAAAGATGTTTAAAATTAATTCAAATCGATATGCATTGATCAAAACTAATTATAAATAAAATTAATTTTGTTTTTTTTAGCAAAATTGATTAATTTTGTTCAGTTCATATTTTTATTTTTGAAAACTTAAACCTGACTGAACCAAGCTTTTATCTCTTTTATATTTTCTTTGTAAATTTTCATAAATTATAAAAACTTCAAACATGATCAAAACCTAAATCAAACTGAATTGATTAGGGGAAAAAAAAACAAAATATGTTTAAAGTTTTGGTGAACTAATTAGTGAGGTTCGGTTTGGTCTTTCTTTAAAATTGAAACCTAACCAAGCCTATGAATATCCTATTCTAGAAGTATAAAATGTATTTTTCTTATAGTTTATTATCTTGTTCTTATTAAAAATAAAAACAATAATAAATTTTGAAATTACAAGCATCAAATTTGTGACTTAAGCTTATATATCACTAAGCTATAACGTCATTGACAATTTTTTTTTAATAGAATTGCATATTTATCTTTTTACAACCTGTGTAAATTAAATTTGTAATCTTATTACTGGTCTCACGTCCACTATTTTTACTATATCCACAATCTAAATAGTCTTATGCATATTTTTTATCGTCGACCTCACCTGCAGTTCGGCTTACAATGTATATGTTTTGAATGCATTTGCTAGCAATGTTTAAAACGAGGCAAAATAAAAATAAAAAAATGGAGCCAATATTTTTTAGAAAAATTAATAATGAAGGCGCACACACACGAAGGATCGGGGGCAAAAAAACAAAACATCATCACCGTACCACAATGTGAGGATTTCATGTGATCCATCCAGTATATCGTCCTTACGCGTGGGACCTACTGATATTTTAATAATTGGTTTCGTCGTGTGTATTATCACAGTAGAACCACGGTGGAAAATGACAGTAATTATAAAGGAGAGATGTAGAGGCTGAGTCAGGACTTGTGATAGGAGGTGCAAATTAATTTTAAAAATAATAATTTAAAAATGGTTATTTAATATATTTTTTTTAAAAAAATAGTCATATATTTTATAATTGTTCTCGATATTGTCAAATATTATTAAAAATATTTTCATTCATATAAGTCATTAATTTAAGATATTATTTATATATGAAAAATCTATAAATATATAATAATTACAGAAAACTTAAAAAAAATTAAATAAATAAGCATATTATTTTTTAAAAATCATATTAGAATTTTGAATTTAGTAAATTTAAGACTAGGCTTAAGTTAAAATATCCACAAAAACATATCTAGATTTGAAGAGTTGCAATTTTTTGTGACTATAAAAGGCAAAATAGAAAACTTTATTATGTTAACTTTGATCTCTGACATTATGTGAGATGGGACTGTTATCTTTGATTATATTTTTATAAAAACAAATACATGTGTTGATTGGTTGATCTATTAAGTTTTTATCGATAATTTCAATATATTTATTTTGACACCGCGTCTCTTGATTGTAGAAATTTTTTTATACACTGACATGACTCAATTAACACGTTCTTCTCGTGGCCTCCAATTCCAAAAGCCAAAAAAATAAATTATTCTTATAATTTCTTTCAAATTGAGGGATACATATGTCTCCTTCAAGCATATGTGACTCTGCCCACATGGGGGATGCCAGTCAGAAAAACACATGGGCACGTACCTGCTTGTCTACGCACATATGTATGATAATTGATAATATCTCATTTTTTTTATATAAAAAATTTTGGTGAATTGAGTTTTAGGAGCGCTCACCAAATCAAAATAAATTTTCAAGTTTAAATGATGCTTATGAAAATATCTACAAATTATTAATTAAATAATGTTCTTTTATTAGTAATGAGATTTGAACCATGACCTTATAATTTATGGGTTAAATTCTTATCAATTGGATCAACATTATTAGACCACAAGTTATCTCAATATTGATCAAAGGGAGTGATGAAATAATTAATATAATTGTAGGATTGGAGTAAGTCCTTTTGTAAGTCTATGAAATAATTAATATAATTTTTTTTAATAATAACTTTGTTGTTGATCTTATTGAGTAATGAGTACCGCGATTAGGATAAAGAGTAATACAGCGCCGTGTATGAAGGTGAGGTGAGATGTTGATAGAAATAAATGATTCCAACTCTTCTGATCTATTAAAACAATAGAGAGATGTGTATGATTTAGTTCAAATTTATTGCATTTAGTTCAAATTTTTTAAAGAGATGAGATAATTTTATGAGATTTAACTAAGTTTAACTACTTTTTTATATCCTAAAATATAAGACATAGTTAACTAGTAATTCGTAAGAAAATTATTTAAGTTGGTTATCAATTATTATTGAGTAAAAAAATTATTATCATTTCTCCCGAGATACATCTATTTTATTTTTCTTTTTTTTTGGGTTCTTTTTTTGATGTAAAATGCATCTATGTTAATAAGGGTACTAAATGTGAATGACAAAGAAAGAGAGGCAAAAAATGTGAAATTAATCAAGATAATTTATGAAAAAATATTAAATAAGAAAGATAAAGAAGATTAAGGTTTTATATTTAGGAATTAGGATTAGAGAAAATAAATTTTTTAATTATACATAAATCAGTTAAAAAGGACTTGTATAAATAGGTTATGAACGAGCACATGGTTTTTTTTTTTTTTTTTGGGCCAGCACGATTACATGGAATTGACATTACTACAACTAGTAAGCTGTAACATGACTGAATGAAAATGGCTAATATTATTGTCTTGCATTGCTAGAATGAACTCGGTTTTCAAAAGGTTAAGTTTGGATTACTCCTTGATTAATTAAGGTTACACGTAAGATGAGAGGATGACAACAAAGTACTTTTAACAATAATAATTAATGACAATTAAGTTTTCAAACTAAATCTTTAAAAAATAAGTTATAAATATTATTTTAATGTTAAGAAAATTAGGCTGATCATTGAGCCGGTCGAGATACTGGTTCACGATTTAATGGTCAAACCATGATCTAAACCATGGTTCGACTGGACATAAATAAATTGATATATTTTAAATAATATATGCTTAAAATGAAAACAAATAATTTTATACAGTAATAAAAATAAATTTTTAAATTTAAAACCAAAATATAAAATAAAGAAGGCAATATCCATCTATATATCCATCATTTTAATCCAAAATATGTGTAATTGTTTTATAATTTATAACTTATAACTTTAATGTGTGTGCACATATTCTATGCATATTTGTTCATTTTTCTTCATTTATTAATTCTTATCAGGCAAAAAATGTGTAAATTATAATTTATAAATACAAATTAAAATTTAAAAATTAAAAATTTTAAAAAATAAATAGAATTGGTTAAACAAGTGTTTCCACTAGTTTTGCTAGTTTAACTAGTTTTAAGGTTATTAAACTCATGAATTTAAGTACACTCATGATAGGAATGTAAATTTGTATCGCAAATTTGGATCATAAACTCATAAGAGTTTATCTTTATTAACAAATAGCCATTAAAATATGATTGTTATTTAATTTAAATATATTAAAACTATAAATCATTGAAATTAAGTCCATCTACATTGATAAATTATCATATATAAGACATAAAATTTTAAAATAGGGGAATTTATTTTTAGTATTTTTGTTTTCTTTTCATTAATATAGTTTTTGCATTTCAAATTTTTTTTACTAAGTCCTATAACTATTATGAACTAAATTCTTCATAATATATACTTAACTCGTTCAACTAAAAAAAATTGATGAGCTTAATATGTTTAACCAAGCTTGCATCTAATATAAGTTTATGAATTAGTTGACATGATTTTATAAGTTAGAAATATAAAATGGTAAATTCAAAATAAACTCATGAGTTTAATTAAGTTTTTATTTAGTTTGAATTTATGAGTGAACTGACACAATTTTATAAATTAAAAAATATAAAAATATTAAATTTGTAAAGTCAACTCGAGAATTTGACAACTATATTAATTTAAGACTGTTTCAACTAGTTTTTGGTAATTCTCAAATATAACAGTTTTTATGTTATAACCAAATTGAAATTAGGATTGATTCTCGATTCAATTAGTCAAATTGGCCAGTCCAATTCTGTTCTTATAACATTAATTAATTCAAATAGTTACAAATAAGGATCTCAATTACAAACCAAGCGTTATATATATATATATATATATATATATATATAAAGTTTTATTCTTAAGTCTTAATTTTGGCTGCATTTATATAATCACTGTGGTGCCAAGTCATTTAGATTTTTTAACATTAAAGTACATGCTTTTGTTCTTAAATATATGTTACTTTTTTGTTAGAAAGTGCTCTTGATTATAATTATAAGCCATTTCACATATTTTTAGAGCATTAACTATTTTTCATCCATATATATATATATGTGTGTGTGTGTGTGTGTGTGTGTGTGTATGTATGTCCTTAATAAAGGGCAGTAAAAGAGAGTAGAAATTAAATACTCTTATAATGTTAGAGTTTAGTAGTTAATAGGAATAATATTCAAAACTAATTGCATATTTGAATTCTATGACAATTTTAATGTTTTAAATAACCATTAATTGTTTTATTGGTGTGAGTTGAGGGAATACATGAAAAAGAGATTGTGACATCGACAATGAAAATCACACTTGTACTCTAAATGAACGTGTGTTACACGACTTGACTTTGTTTCAATTTAATCAGCTAAAGCCTTTTTTTTTCCCCTCCCACTACGTTTGTTGCTTGTTTGAATATATAACAAATCATTTCAAATTTCTAAGGTTATGTTTTTTCGGAAATGAACGAAGGAAAGATGGGAGGAAATTTTAATAAGTTCCCATTTTATAGAAGGGCAAGGTTAAAAGATTTTAATTAATTTTTCTTACTCTTTAATTTAAATATTATCTTTATTAAAATTTTATAATTCTACTTGTGCATTTTTTAATTGAACTCATTAGAATTT
>NW_026556568.1:0-34295 GCF_029017545.1 Prosopis cineraria
GACTAAGAGGACAGAAAAGGAATTCACTGCTGGTTCAAGCATTTATTCCATGGATCCTAGTAACAAGGAAAAGTAATGCTAGCCCATTCACGTTTGGAGGCTACCTAGTGATTTATTGTGTTGGGACTGTGTAAGTTACTTTTTAGAGTCCTTATTGTCTCTCAGTCGTGGGGTTTTCTCTCCCTCCTTGGTTTTGTCCAAACAAAAACGAGGCCATTTTATTAATTATAAATAAAATATTAAATTTATTAATTCATTATTAAACTCATAAATTTAAGTAGACTCATGATAGAAATATAAATTCAGATCATAATTTGTAGGAGTTCATCTCTATTAATAAATAGTCATTAAAAGTATATAATTAAATAATTAAAAAATAAAATATAATCATAATTTGATTTAAATATATTTCAAATATATATTTGTTATGTTTATGCCAAAGCTAAGACTTGAACCCTTATTCTCATACTTTCTAAACCTTATGCTCTTTTTGTTGCTAGTTGAATTGAAAGACATATGCAATCATTATATGAGAAATTAAATATATATTATTTAACTATATAAATATATTAAATAATATATTATAAAAATATATGCATATATACATATTAAATTTTATTTGCAATTATTAATATGTTAAAAATATTATATTTTATTTAAATTATTATTATACTATATTTTTAATAAAATATTATTTATTAATGAAAATCAACTTAAAATAAAGAAAATATTAAATAATTTTTTATTATGGATATTTTTATTTAATTTTTATTTTTATATAAAAAGAATTAAATATATAATTAAAAGTCATTATCAAAAGTTAAAATTTTTTGGCAATAATTAGCTAGGGACATAATTTCTTACTAAATTCCTCGTTAATTATCTTATTTTAGAGAGATTGACAGTCCCTCGCTATTTTCCTCGCTAATTCTCTTATTAGAAAAAAATTGACAGTTTCTCATTATTTTCCTCATTAATTGTTTATTTTAGAGATAGATTGATTATCCCCGCTATTTTTCTCGCTAATTCTCTTATTTTAAAAAAAGATTGACAGTTTCTCACTATTTTCCTCGCTAATTATTTTATTTTAGAGAGGGATTGATAGTCCCTCACTATTTTTCTCGCTAATTTTAAGTCAAGCTACGAAATCAACATTTTTTACTAATTTTCTTGTTGGATATGATGGGAATAGAATATATTAAAATAAGAACGAAAATGAACTACATCATCCAATTCCTCCTGGTAAACATGAAAAAAACTCAATACCATGTACTTTAAATGTGAAAATTAACACATCTACTACAAATCACAAAAATAATGACTCCCAATCTTTTATCATTAATGGTGATGGTCAATTTGGCAAAGTTAGTAAAGGTCAACTTTTGCCTATGACAATAATTGTTGCTGCCAAAACTTTTTAGCCATACAAGTTGTGGCAGCAAACATTTGTTGCTGCTATTTGTTGCTGCTAAAGACCTTTAAAGTAAAACTTTTGGCAGCTCCACCAAAAACCTTCCTTTTTTTTTTCCTTGTAATGGAATCTTTGGCTTATAAAGTTTAATATATTGAATTATCACCCTGTCAATTATTTTACATAATTGTTTGAGTTCATTATTTTTACTCTTTTAAATTCTATTTTTGGAGATGCTATTCATTAGAAAATTTTTTGGTCTCAAATTCATTAACTGATATTGAACCTCCTGTGGATTATTAAAAGGCTTGTCACTAAGTTAGGTGAATATTTATTATGAGATCGCATTTTCGTTTGATGTATATATTCAATTAGGTGCTATATTTTGAGATTAAATTTATGTGCTCTACATTAACTATACAAAACTCGGGACACGAGCGTAACAACTGGAACTCCCTTCCCAATAAATGGGTTTGTCTTGCAATATTATCTATACATCTAATTGTCTCCCTGTATGAGTGATTAACAAAAATACTCCAGTCTTGGTAGACAAGGTCCCGGATCTCTTTAATTAAATTCCGAAGGGGGTGACATAAATCACACTCCTTAAAGATAAGGCTTACAGCTTCCAATGAGTTAAAAAAAAACCTGCACACATTTGATACCTTCCTGTTTATAATTTTTTTTAAATTTTTGTAATAATTAATAGTTAAAAAAATTTCAAGTTGTGTAGGGTTTAGTAATTAATAGAATATTAGAACATATTAATCAATGTGGTATTCACACATATATGTACATATATTAGAAATAGAATAGTGAATCATTAAGTCCTATATAAAAAATGTACACCCTTGGCATTTTAATATTTTAGAGAGATAGTGCAATTATTACACAATGTATAACCTAATTTACCAATTACAATATATAATAATTGAAACAACTTACCAATTATAATACAATACAACAATAAAGTAATAATATTAAAATAAGTGTTAATTTAATATTCTAAGTTACTTGAAAAAGCTTTCTTAAATCAAAATCAAGTCTACTTAATTTTGATGAAAATAAGTGCTAGCATTAAAATTCTCAATCTCTTGAAAAATAATTAATGAAAATAAATTTGAAGCACTAATTTTAATTTGACCATCAAAGATTAGTAAAATGTCTCCATTTTACCAACAAACTATCCATTTATCTTTGTAAATTTTAAGTCCAAAACTATTTTATTCAAGTTTTGAAGCCCCTAATTTGTAATTGTCCATGCTAAATTAATAAGTGACAATCATAAAATAACAAATTTCGTTCAGAAATTAACAACACACTATTAGGTTATTACATAAAAGTGGTTTTGTACTTAGTTTACTACTTATATTTGTTTTTGCTATATGTTATGTATTATCTATGTTTATTTGCCTAATTATTTATTTACAATTGATATGCAACTGTATGGGTTAGGTGAAACTTAATTATTGAGTGGTTGTAATCTAATTAATATCCAGAATTAAATTCATAATTAGAATGGATAATTAATTAAAATAACCAAGTTTTAGGATACACAAAATTATATAATAACAAAATATGAACAACCTAGTTGGCAATATTAATTAATTACGCATATGCATCTAAAATTACAAGAGGCCCATAGTAGGAAACCAAGTTTTAGAATTAACAATCTGTCCAAATGTTTGCCACGTGAAATTAATAGAGTGGAGTGTATAGTTATTATTTCAATAAAGCCAAAAATATTATCCAGATATATGTGAGGAATTAACAAAGTGCATTCAAGCCAAAAATAGCATTATGCACATTCAAATTTTCATACACTCATTAAAACTAATACATGATTTCACATTGAAAATCAATCCCATGCATGTAACATTCACAATTCATGGCTCTATGCATTTACACGAAGCCCAAAATGAACCATGTCATTTTCAACTCGCTTACTCTCATGAACTATGTGTCCACACTTGTTATCCATTTTGATAAAGTCCTCCTAAAGAATAATTTAAAATTTTTTATTTTAAATGAATCTTATTAAACAAGTTGATTTTCATGAATTGATTTCTTTATAAAGAGCTGTGCATTTTTCCTAACTGTTTGATATAAGCTTGGGAGTTATAAAGTAGAATTTGATTGTTGGATTAAATGCTTAAATAAAATTATTCAATTTGAGTCATGTACTCCTACTATTCTAAATGACTATTTTAATTAAATTCATGTTTATTCTAATTATTTGTTGTCATGACAGCTTTTCTTAACGAACTTTGAACGCGTGCCATTTTTGATTTCGATGTCCGATTGGAGTGATTCAAGCACCCACGCAAAGCTTATTAATAAGCTAACTAATGGTATAAGTTTCGCTATGATCCGACACCGTATGAGAATTTTAGACACTTAGATGTAAAAGTCAGTTTTTAAAGAAATTTTCAACCATCCAAGTACCCAAAACTCATGACTTATGCCATTAACCCATTGTGAGGCTTGAACCAAGTCCAATGAATCAAAATACACTTGAGTGACCAATCAAACACACAAAAATATACCAAACACAAAATTTGGCCACTTAATACCAATTTTGCCCAATATGGCCAAAATACAAAATCAACACCACATATACATTGTCACCACATAAACATATAGAAATGAACTTGCAGGCACCTCGAATGTTCAGAAATTTGTACTTATAATTAATTAATTTTTGGGTTTGGGTCTGACACCCAAAAATGCAAAGTTGTAAAATTTACATACCCTATATATTTTAAGAAAAACATAATTTTGGGTCCCTGTATTTTATTTAAATTTTGATATAGGTTCTTATACTTTTTTTAGTGTTCTAGGTTTCTACACTTATTTTTTAGTGTTTTATGTCCCTATAACACCGCTCATGAAGAGACTTAAAACATCATAAAGTGAAGGTGTAGGAACTTAGAATATCAAAAAAACTGTAAGGACCTATCTATAGCAAAACTCGAATAAAGTGCAAAAACCTAAAGTTATGTTTTCCTCATATTTTCTTATATGTAACTTATCAAAATAAAATGAGATTTATTTTAAAAACTCAAGCATTTTTGAGAAGGTTCTCCATCCATTGCCCCCCGAAGGGGCGTCGGAGGACTAGATAACATTCGTCGTGCATATGATTGAAGACCTTTGCTTCAAATCTATAGGATTGATGTAATAATAATTAAGTCTACAAATTTTTTTTGGAAAATGAAATATAATAATTTTGTCACATATTCTTGAAATATATTAGGGCTATTATGAAATCCCATTGGTAATACATTCCATTCATATAATCCTTTAGATGTACAAAAAGTAGTATATTTTTTACTTTCTTCTTCTAATTTTATTTGAAAAAATCCTGATTTACAATCGAATTTGCTAAATATAGTTTTTCCTCTTATTAAGTTAAATAACAAGTTTATTTTTAGGATTGGGTATCTATTTCTTATTGCTAACTCACCTAATTTCCTGCACTTAGATCAAGATTATGGATGGTCCAAATTTGATCTCTTATATAGTATTTCATTTTATTTTGTTTTTACCGTATTTTTTAATTGTTTATATTAAATTTTAGCATTTTGAAATTTATTATTGATATTTTTTTATAATTTAACATTTTAATAATAATTTTATATGAGGTCAAATCTGAACCATCTAAATTTTAATGTAATAATGAAAATGGGAAAAGAATGGAAGAAGATGTAAAGGAAGAGGAAAGAATCCTCTCCCGATCATTGTCATTTTATTTGAACGAAAGCATCCACAATCCACATGGCACTCCATGTAGCATCCATATGCCGTTATTGATAGTTTGTGTGACATGGTGAATAAGGCAATCAGGGCAAAAGATCCTATAAAGACATACCATACGAATCTTTTGTTTTTCACATCCATTTACTATTAGAAAAATTAAAATTAGTGACGAACATTTAACGAAGGATCCCCAATCCATCACTAGTTATAGACATTAGTGACAGATATTTTGTGACAAATTGAAATCCGTCATTAATTAATTAAATTAGTGATGGATTAATTACGAACACAGGATGTTGTTTTATTTTAGCCAAATTTTTAAAATTAGTAAAATGTGTTAGTGGATTATTATGACTTGTGCACTGAAAAGGAATGTGGAGGATATGAATTTCCTTGGAATGAAAATTAAAAGATTGGGGTCCAAGAGCAATGCAAGAATATACTAAAATAACTAAGTGAGTGAAGAATTATGAGTTTTATAAAATTATAACATAGGGTATATACTTATATATAAATACCACAACATTTATTGTTATCATTATTTGAAAAGTACATTTATCATGATCGAAGTATAGAAGATCGTCCCATAAATAGTAAACGTGTGAAGGATAATTATAAAAGCCTTTAGAATTTTTAAAATTCTTTTAAGTCAAAATGCATACAAATTTATCTGGAGAGATAAATACAAAGGATGTGGAATCGATAATTTTATTAAAACTGAACATGATAGAAAAACTTGAAAAGAATGATTTTGAGTGTTGAGTTTGGGTTTTTTAACATGAATTTTGAGTTTGGATAGGGGTAAGTGTATTTTTTGTTAGGATGTGTGTTTGTATTCAATGATATATTTTTGAGAAACATAACTTTAGGTCCTTGCAATTTTCTAGCATTTTGTTATAGGTTCCTACACTTTTTTCAGTATTTTAAGTCTCTATGCTTTTATTTTTTGGCACTTTAGGTCATTTCAAGGTCATAATTTCACTGAAATCCCTTAGAACTTTTATGTTAATAAATTCTAAAGTGAAAATATCATTTTAACCTAATTAAAAATAACAAGCCTCAATCACAACGTTTATTTAAGAAATAATAACTTTTATTTTGTGAATTGCAAAAGTTGAATAAGAAATCATAACTTATTGAAATTAATGTCAATTCAGTGCATTTTCCTACACTTTATGTGCTAAATTAGATCAATTGTAAATATTTTGGGTTAAATATAAGAAAAGGAGCGTTATTTCAAATTGACATAAAAATAAAGTTTATTGAGAATTTTGCAAATGACACTGTCCACACTTGTATGGTTGATTGGCAGCTCCCATGATCACAAAAATTGGCTTTGGCATTCTGCTAGCCAAACCACATGTGAGAGCATGTTAGTTCCATGTGTGATCTATTACACCGAATTGTGCTTAGCTTTCAACCATCTAATTCACATGTGAGAATATGAGTCACACACAAGCTATGTCACACAGATTTGGATTTCGCTTTCTTTCAGCCAAACCACATGTGAAAGACTAAGGGTCACACACAAATTTTAACACACAGAACTGAATGCTTATTCATAAGATCAAATTAGCCCTAATGTTTAATGAAGTTTAATAATTTAATGAGTTATTGTTAATTACATGAGCTTACTTGTCAAAACTTATATGGATGTTTGTTTATGTAGGACTAGTACTTTTACAATTAAACATGTGTTGGCAGTTTTTGCAGCTTGTTCATTTCCAAATAAATTGTTATTAATTACGTATGGTTATTTGTTAAAACTCAAATGAATATCTGTTGATACATCCATAAAATCTTAGTTAATTAGGTCTTTTCTTACAAAATTTTATTTTCAGATTGGTACTTGGTGGTGCTTTGCAATTTTAGATTTTTAAGGTTTTTCTTTGATATAAAAACTTTCTAGAAGTCCTCAGGTGATATTTTCCCTCTTAAAAAGAAAAACAAGAAGAAGCTGAGATATTTTGGTGAATTTTTGGTCATAGGACCGGGAAATCGGCGGGTTGAACCAACAATTGTAGAAGGATGCAAAAATCTTAAAATTCATTAAGCTTGCAATTGGATGGATAGATTTACATTAAAAATTTGGTTTTAAAATTTCATATTTAAAATTTATATATTTTAAATTTTAGGTAATGATGACGAACATTTTGGTAAAGAAAAAATTAAAGAATTTTGAATATATTTTTATTTATTTATTTTTATGAAAAATATTAATTAAAAACTTGTGAACTAAATTATATTGAAGTGATCGGTGAACTAGTACCTTTCAATTTATTTCGTACTTTATTTTGTAACATTAATTAATGCCAGAAATTTCTCTCCAAATGGGTGAGGATTTCCTTTTGAAAAGTTTCAGTGTGTTAAATTCTTTCTTAATTATTTAGTTTGGACTTTGGACCACAAACGTAAACGATGCATAGATTGGGTTCTTGTCTTTAAAATTAGAAACATACATTGATTGAGCTTTAAGCGTTACACCACTATTTTGCATAGTGCTCCGAGCATCTTGGCTTTTCGTATAAAATGTAAAGTTATTAATTACATAAACTGTATAAGAAAATATTTTAAATCTGGGACCCCTAGCCAAAAACCTTAACCTTTCTTATGGGTAGACTCTTCAAAGATGCGAGCTTAAACCAATATATAAAATGTTGGTTGTGATATGTTGCTAGCTAAGTGCTTGCATGTTGTTGAGTGTTTTCTATAAGTCTAAAATTAGCATGCATTATGACCATTGACTAAAGCCCCTTTTTTAAAAAATAAAGAAAAATATCCAAATTTTGAGCAGTATTTATTTCTTTATTTTAAAAATAGTTAAAAATTCAAAAATGGCACCTTATACCTCTTTCAAAATGTCTCTCATTTACGTAAACCTAATAATAATAATCACAATAAATTATTAAAATGTTGAGACGTTACAATCAACATTAGGGATGTTCAGTATTAGAGGTCTGGCCATGCCCCACCTTATGATTTCTTTGTCTTTTTTCTATGTCAACTTTTATTTTACCTCACAACACTTTATTGAGTTATACTTTTGAGGTTGCCTTCTTGCTTGTCTGAAAAGTGAAAAGTCGAGCTTTTTACTTCTTGGGAACTATAATATAATTTCTTTTCTTTCTCTTTTTCTGTCTGTTCTACGCAAATAAAATTGAATATGTTTGTTGCGGATGGGGGAGGGATTCAACACGAACAAATCTTTAACTTAAACAGCATGCTAGCATGCAAAACATTCATCTGTTTTTTCAAATGTCGAACTTCACTTTTCTCTAGAGTACTTCTATGGATTTCATTATATTTTGCCATCAAGACTTTTTCTGACTATCATGAAGCACACCCCCTTTCTATCATATATATATATATATATATAGATTAAGATTTTTGTCTTTCTTTAATGAGCTAATAAAAAAATTAAATTAAATTTATGTCATAAATAAAATCTATAATATCATATCTAAATTAAATTTATCTTATAAATTTAAATTATAGAACTGATATGATATTCTTTCATATAATGTTAGTTATTAAGTTTAATCTATCATATAAAATTAAAAATTTAAATTGAGACTGTTCAGATTATAGCTAGATAGTCAATTTATAAAAATTGTAAAAACTTGTGATATTAATAAATTAAATTATTTAAATTAAATTTATATTGTCTAAATGTATGACAAAATAGATTTATTGAAATAAACCCTACAATAGATGAGAGAGAAACTAAAAAGAAACAAGACTATTGCTACAGTAATTTTTGAAGGACAAAAGTAATCCTTTCTCACAGCATTTTCTTCCTCAGCGCATCTTATTCCTTGACCATCATTCATCTCCTCCCTCTCTCTAGTTTGCATTGACCTGATCAGTCCTTCCGGCTAATTGCTAATAATCAAACATTTTTTAGCTCATGTTGAAAATAAAGCATGTTTATCTTACCGTGGCATTTTCTCTCTAATCCTCTCACTTTTGTTTTCTTCTTATCTTCACGTGAAATCAGAGACTGGCATTTTCTATCTAGACTACTTTTTTATCCACCTATTCTATCTGCTACCTACCCCCTTCCCCAAACGCAACACATGCTTTATCATAAAAAAAAAATTTCCAACCTAAGCCCCTTTTAACTTTTCTGAGTTTTTTTTTCATAATTTTTATATTAACTATCAATTATAGTGACTCACTTTGTTTAAAAATAAGAAACATGATAGAAAAATTTATTTAAATTATGTAAATAATTGATTAGTCCCACTAATTGGCATAATTTCTTTGTAGTTTTAAGGGATGTTTTTGTCATTACATTCCTCCCTTCTTAAAAAATTCAATCCTCTGAATTTAAATATGTACAAATGATATGTCTCACTATTATGAACATGATCACCATCCAAACCACAAATTAAAATTCTAGTGGAGGCCTGAAGCGATGCTGACGTGCAAATCGTTCGTCTAACTTGTGTATAGGGGCGAAAGACTAATCGAACCGTCTAGTAGCTGGTTCCCTCCGAAGTTTCCCTCAGGAGAGCTGGAGCTCGAGTGCAAGTTCTATCGGGTAAAGCCAATGATTAGAGGCATCAGGGGCACAACGCCCTCAACCTATTCTCAAACTTTAAATAGGTAGGATGGCACGGCTGCTCTGCCGAGCCGCGCCACAGAATCGAGAGCTCAAAGTGGGACATTTTTAGTAAGCAGAACTGGCGATGTGGGATGAATCGAAAGCTAGGTTACGGTGCCTAACTATGCGCTAACCTAGATCCCACAAAGGGTGTTGGTCGATTAAGACAGCAGGACAGTCGTCATGGAAGTTGAAATCCGCTAAGGAGTGTGTAACAACTCACCTGCCGAATCAACTAGCCCTGAAAATAGATGGCGCTGAAGCGCGCGACCTATACTCGGCCGTCGCTGCAAAACCTTAGGCGCGAGCCCGGACGGAGTGGTCGTCAGTGCAGATCTTAGTGGTAGTAGCAAATATTCAAATGAGAACTTTGAAGGCCGAAGAAGGGAAAGGTTCTATGTGAACGGCACTTGCACATGGGTTAGTCGATCTTAAAAGACGGGGGAAGCCTGTTTGATAGCATGCGACACGCGCACTTCGAAAGTGAATTAGGTTAAAATTCCTGAACCGGGATGCGGTGGCTGACGGCAATGTTAAGGAGTCTAGAGACGTCAGGGTAAGGGTTGGCAAAATCTCTGGCGGGGACGGCGCAAGTGTTGGCAACCTCGGTCAAAGGCCCAGGGCAAGTATTGTTGAGAGCTTTGCACAGTCTGAGCAAAGTATTGGCCAACCTCGGGCAACGCCTATGGCAAGTGATGCAGCGTTGTGGCAATTGTCGGCAAAGCTCTAGCACAGTCAGGGTAAGGGTTGGCAATCTCGGGCAAAGGGCGTGGCAAGTGTTTCCCAAGGTTCGGACTTGCCACGAGCGAAGTCGGGATAGGCTCGGGGTAAGTCTTAGTAAAGGAGGCGCAAGGTTTGACACATCCCGACAGGCCCCTGGCAGGTCCTGACAAATCTTGGCATGTCCCGGCCAGCTCGGGGCACGTCCGGGCAAGTCTTGGCACGTCCAGACCTGCCCCGAGCACATCTTGGCACGTCCAGACTTGCCACGGGCAAGTCCAGGCACGTCCAGGGCAAGTCCTGGGACGTTTGGACCTGCCACGGGCACATCCTGGCACATCCAAGGCAAGTCCTGGCACATCCTGGTATGTCCAGACCTGCCACGAGCAAGTCCTGGCACGTCTTGGTACGTCCAAACCTGCCCCGGGCACATCTTGGTACGTCTAGCCTTGCCACGGGCAAGTCCAGGCATGTTTAGGCATGTCCTGGTATGTCCAGACCTGCCCTGGGCAAGTCCAGGCACGTCCTGGTACGTCCAGCCCTGCCACGAGTAAGTCCCGGCATGTTTAGGGCCTGCCACAAGCAAGTCCCAACACGTCCTGGGCAAGTCCAGGCACGTCCCGGCATGTCCGGACCTACCACAGGCAAGTCCAGGCACGTCCAGGGCAAGTCCTGGCATGTCTGTACCTACCATGGGCACGTCCAGGGCAAGTCCTGGCACGTCCAGACTTGCCACGGGCAAGTCTTGGCAATGCAAAACGAGTCCTACCCATACCAAAATGAAATCTACTCGTTACATTTGTGATTTCTCAGTTTTATTAACTCAAACTCATCCCCCTTGACATGTTTGGGGGTTTGGCTACTGGAGCCGCTACCCGTGACGGCCCGTGGAGGCTGCACTCTTTGGAGCAATTAAAAAATCTAATAAAATTCTGTGGGTGTCCAAAAATTATGAAACTTGGTAGAGTTCATCCTCAGATCATGCTTAAAAAGTCTGTAAAAAATCGCGTGAATTGGAGGTCTCTAGGTCTTTCAAAAGGGGCATTGTCACTTGAGCAAAAAGTATGTCTATTCATGCCAGAGTGGAAAAAGCCCATATTGCTCTTTAGGGGGGGCACCCAGCCTCGGGGGGGTTCCACCCTACTTTTTTATGGACCCTCAAGAATCACATGCGCGCGCTCAGCGCTCAGCACTTAAGCACTTTAGCGCGTTGCGCAATGCGCGTTTATATTGGCAATGAATTATAATAGGTTAAATCATGGTAGTGTATTATTTGAAATTATATTTAAAAATATTATGTTGGTAAAGAATTTTACCCCATAGGTATGTTATTATCAATGTAATTTGTGTTTAAAGTTTTAAAATTATCTCTAAATATCATATTGGTAAAGGACGCTATTGGTAAAATAAGGATTACTATTGTTAGTAGTTGGCATTTAGTTTGGCAGGTTTACAAATAAGGGTTTTAATGTTTTGATGTTTCTTGTACCTTATAGGTATGGTGACATTAAATACATTTTGTTATAATTCTTTTTAACAAAGTCCTTAATTCATATTTGAATTGGATACTTAATAATTTAGTGTCCAAAATAATATAAGATAAATTATTTGTATTAAGTTAGGAATCATTAGTGAGATATTCAGTTGAAGAAGCTTAATCTCAAAATCTATTAAGGGATTCATTACTTACTGTTGCATAGGATCAAGAAAGGTGCTAATTTTGTTACTGACTATTAAATTAATCAAATTTAAATCTTATTTTCAAATAAATAGTCAGAGTTATAGGCCTAGACCATTGGCCTACTTCTTAAGAGCACCACCTTTACCTAAGCATGTTTATTGATCAACTTCATTTGATGAGGATGAGGTTGTCAGGAATCCACTTGTTAGAATAAAACAATCTATGATATACACTAAGCAGTTGATTTTATTCAAGCATTCTCATAGACTTGGCATACTAGTAATACCTAGTTGAAAGTAATCATTTATGATTATCTCAAACGAATAGAGAGTTGAGGAAAGGAATTAAAATACCTTAATAAGATGGTTTTGTAGAATTTAGTTGGGAACATTTAATGTACAACTGTTTAAAGCCATATTTGGAAATAAGCAAGTCTTTACGTAGTGATATTTGAAGTTTGATGAGGCTATTAGATTCCTTTAATTTTACTCAAAATACTTTAAATTTGTATATATTTGTTAATTGTTTGGAAAAAGCAGTGTTTTGCTTCTTTTGCCCTAAAAATATTTATATTTTTATATATATAATAAAATCTAATATTTTAACATATTATATATAATAATTTTTATCATATATTATTGATTGAATAAAAACATAATGACAAATTACTTTGTCCAATACTGACTAAAAACTATTTTATCTAATTTATAGTTTTATTTATTAAATTAATAACTATATAATAATCTTAAAATTTTGAAACTACAACCAAATATAAAAAATTTAATTAAAAATTTATAATTAGTATTAAACAAATACTATCCGTGATCAAAATCAGCTACAAAATTAATAAAAGTCTATAATCAAAATTACCACAAAAATTTCATTTTCAAATTTACCTACAAATTTTTAAATTTTATATTTGTAGTGATTTTGGTCATAGACTTTTGTTAATTAAAAATTGGTAGATAAATTTGGAAATGAAATGTTTTTTTTTTTAAATCTCTCCATATTTAAAGAAAAAAGGTGGAGGTAAAAATATATAATTTATACATATTATTTTTTTATTTTTCTCTTTATAGCCAAGTAGACAGGAGAAAATGCTATTTTTCTCCACTTTTCTCCTTCCCTCACCTTTTAGTTTTCTCTCTTGTCAAACATAGCATTAAAGTTATATGATATTCTTTGGTTCTTTTTACAAGTTACTCTTACTGGTCTCACTACTATTAATGTAAAAAAGAAAAAGGAATAAAAAATGTGTACAATTTTAAATATGCTTGAATATGAAAAAAAATTCATGTTATCTTTTTTCTCTTATGAAAGATAATTTTGAAAATATATTTTAAATATTATTTAAAAAATTATAATATAATTTATAAATAGAATCAAATAAATTTTTTAAAATGTGTTTCATAAATAAAATGGGAAATAATATGGCCCATTTTTATTCCACCAAACATAAATGATGTGGAGAAGTCTTTACAAGAATTTTTTCAATTAGAACGAAGACCCAAACACTGTCTCATCACCTTAGCTGATTCTCTCTTCTACAACAAAGTTCCCTCTATTTTAATTTTAAACCCATTTTTTTTAAATATTTGTGCTTTATCATCACCACTCCTCTCCCAACGGTCCCTATTGTGCATCTTGTTTCCTCTCCTCTCGCCGGAACTGGTTACCAAACCTTGTGATCACCAACTCATTCCCTCAGTCTATCCAATACACATGCCACCTCTGCACATTCTCCGATATCTCTCCTCCTTTCTAGATCTTGTCGTATCACCACCATCACACCCTGAAGAGTCAAACGTATATACAGAAATGCTAATAAGTAATATCAGCACTATAAGCCATCGTAGTTGTTGTGTGGTGGGGAAGAATCAATCCATATGGGCGTATGTTTATGTTTGTATTTACTATCCATGATTACCACAAATTCTAGTAGAATTCAAGTTATTAGGATGATGGAAAGACAATTTACTGGACATTAGATATGCTAGATGAAATTTTCTCTAAGATAGTTGTCATGGACTTGAATGAACTATTTAGGAGGATGTTGATGTGTATATGATAGTTATGATGTTATTTGACTCTACTAAAGCAAGCACTTTGGCAACAAGTTGGCAGTTGAAACAGAGGAATTTGAAAATCCTTTTGTTTTGTGATGTTACATCTGCAGAGGGAGGTAAAATTAGTTTTAATAGATGATGAAGATCGGTAACCATATTACATGGGTGAATTTGCTAGCAAAAATAGATCAGTAGAATGTAATTGAAGGTTCCTTGGTGGCATGTCCCTATCTAACTTCAATATGCTTCGCATTCATTTATAAACATCATGTTTCTGATACCCACATACTCAGAGCAAATATTTCTAGCAGCCCACCATTTCTTTGGCTTATTGTTGCTCTATTTATTGTTTTTGTTTTCTCATTCTGTGGTGATCCTTTTTTTGTCCATATTTCTTAATGTCAAGCCAGTTTTACTTGAGCAGCTAATTGGCATGGTCCTGTTGATTTGTGGAATTTTCTGAGGTGGCAAAATGCAACTCTTTTAAGGGACTATGGAACGATATGAAAGATGAGTGACAAATACTATTTGATTTATTTAAGTAACAAAATAATATTATACCACTCTGCTGAAGAGAACTAACTTCTAGTATACTTGTGTGAATAATATTTAAGTAAAATTGTGAATATAATTGCAAAACATGTTGCTTACAACTATTTCATGACTGGTAAAAGCCAAGTATGATGAGTCATTTTTTCTTTTCAGTTATGATGACTGTTGTAAGATTTTATTAAGTGTCATTATTTTCATTATTTTTCCTTTTTACTTCTCCCTCCTGCCTACTTAAACCCCAAATCTTATTTTCCTATGTTAACAAAAGACTCCTGCTATTAATGTCAATTCCGATTTCATGTGCATTTGTAGGTATGCTTGATTTGGATGAAACATTGGTTTGTGCATATGAGACGTCAAGTTTACCGGCCACACTTCGTTCTCAAGCAATTGAAGCTGGTTTGAATTGTTTTGAACTGGAATGTATATCTTCAAATAAGGTGTATTACTTGATATCTTGCATTGGCTTGTTTAGAGCTGAATATTATGAATTTACTTGAGCATGTTGAACTTTTAAGGAAGGAGATGGAAAACTGAATGTCAATTATGTTACGGTTTTTGAACGTCCTGGTTTGAAGGAATTCTTAAGGCAACTTAGTGTATTTGCTGACTAGGTGCTATTCACTGCTGGTCTTGAAGGTTTGCATCATAGTTTTGAGCTGCTCACGTGCTTCTTCTTCCATTTCCTGGGAGTTTTTACCATTTTGCAAAATAATATTCATCTATTTATTCTCACAGTTTATGCCAGACCCCTTGTTGACAGATTAGATATGGAAAGCTGGTTTATTCTACGACTTTATAGACCCTCAAAAACTAGCACGTAAATGTTTCTACCTTGCTTTTCATTTAAATTCGACATCTACCTGATTAGTTGTCATAGGGTCATGGATCATAAGGAATTAGAAGTTCAACTATATGAAGTGATGGCTAATTAAAAGTAGTCTTAATTGGTTATGAATGTGTGATTTGAACCACTGTGGTAGAGTTGTACAGCTCATCATTTTTAAATAAATCCTTGAGAGAATGATTCTTTACTTTCATTATATTACTTACTACAACCTATGCAGATGTGGTGAGCAACAATCCTGAACATGTAAACCTTTAAACCCTAGACCCTAAACCCAAAAAACCATAAACCCTAAATCCTAAACCCCAAAACCATCAGAACCCCCAACCCTTAACTCCTAAACCCTAACCCCTAACCCTTAAAACCCCAAACCTTGAACCTTTAAATCCTAAACCCTAAATCCTTGAAAACCCGAACACTTAAACCCTTAACCCTAAACCCTAAAAAAAATCCTAAACCCTAAATCCTAAACCCTAAACCCCCAAACCCTAAACCATTAAAATATCAAACACCTAAACCCCCAAACCCTAAAAAACCCTTAAATCCCCAAACCAACCCTGAAACCTGAACCTCGAACCTTAAAACCCTAAAACCCTAAACCCTAAAACCATTTAAACCACAACTCGAAACCCCGAACTGCCGACTTCGAAAACCTGAACCCAAAAACCAAACCCAAACCCCAACCTAAAACACTATAACCTAAAACCTTAAACCCTAAACCTTAACCCCGTGAAAGCTGAACCCCAAACCCTTAAACCATAAAGCCAAACCTAAAAAAAAAACACCTAAACCCTTAAACCTTTAAAAAAAACCCTAAACCCTTAACCCTAAACCACAATCCCTTAAACCCTAAACCCCAAACCCTAAAACTGTAAAACCATAAACCCCTAAACCATCAAAACCTTGAACACCTAAACCCTTAAACCCTAATAAAAAAAAACCCTAAATCCCTAAACCCTGAACTTTAAAAACATAAAACCATAAACTGCTAAACCATCAAAAACCCAAACACCTAAACCCCTAGCTCCTAACCCCCAACCCTCAAACCCCAACCCTGAACCCTTAAACCTTAAAAAAACAACCCTAAACCTTAAACCCAAACCCTTAAACCATAAACTCTTAACCCTGAACACCTAAACCTAAAAAAAAAAAAACTTAAACCCCCAAATCCTAAACCCCACACGCCTAAACCCTAAACCCGAACACCAAACCCTAAAAACAAAAAACCATAAACCCCTAAACCATTAAAACCTCGAACACCTAAAACCCTAAATCCCTAAACCATTAAAACCCCAACTTGAAACCCCAAATCCTTGACCTCAAAAACCTAAACCCCAAACCAAAAACCCCCAACCCCCAACCCTAAAACTCTAAAACTAAAACCCTAAACCTTAAAACCTTAACCCCTAACACCGAATCCCAACCCTAAACCATCAAGCTTAACCCTAAACCTTAAAACCTATACAAAAAAACTAAACCATTTAACCCTAAACCCCAAACCCCTAAACGTTAAACCCCGAACCCTAAAAAGTCAAACCATAACCCCCTAAACCATTAAAAACCTCAAACACCTAAACCCCTAAACCTAAACTCTAAACTCTTAAACCTTAAACCCTAAACCTTGAAACCTAAGCCCAAAACTTTAAACCCTAAGCCCCTAAACCATCAAAACCTCAAACCCTAAAAAAATCAAACCCCCAACCCCCAACACTAAAACCCTAAAACCTAAAATCGTAATCCCTAAACCCTAACCCCCTGAACCTCAAACCCTGAAACCCAAAACATCAAACCCCAAAACCATCAACCCTCAACCTTAAACCTTAAAAAAAAAACTTAAACCAACCCCTAACCCTAACCATAAACCCCTAAACCCCAAGCTGAACCCTCGAACATCGAACCTCAAAACCCAAACCCCCTAGAACCCTAACTCTTAAACCCAACCCCAAACCCTACCTAAAAACCCTAACCCTGAACCCTCGAAACTTGAAACCCTAAACCATAAAAAAGCCTAAACCTTGAACCCTGTAACTCAAACCCCGAACCCTAAAACCCTATCGGTTGGCTAGAATAAGCTTAAAAAATCTTAGAGCTTAGCTTGAGAGTTTAGAAATTCTTTACTTCTAGCAACCTAAACAAGCTTCAAGAAATCTAAGCAATGGGCTTAGTCCAAATTCTAGAATTTTTTTCTCATTATTAAACAAAATAAAATTAAAATTAATAAAAATTCAAAAATCTTAATTTTTTAAGATATAAATTGGAATTGAATAAAAAATAAAAAGTAAAATAGAATAATATTTAATAATTAAGTCATTTGATTAAACTTGAATAAGTCCAAAAGCTTTAGATGTTAGGGTCGAGTTTAGCTATATGAGTTTTTTATATGTTCGAATATTTTAAACTGGATCTAAATAAGTTAAGCTTGCTTAAATTACCCACTCTAATTAAAAATAACTAAAACTAATTTATGAAGGATGTAATCATGCACTCCATGATTTACCAGCTCGTCTTTAGCTAAATGGTTGAGAAATGGTAGTGTGTACGTTGAGCCGCAGCTTGATGCCAGTTTTCTTTTTATTTCTCTCTCTCTCTCTCTCTCGCTTTTGTGGCAACTTTCCCATTAACTCAAGAATGTTATTTCCATCTTTTTCCCTTACATTTTATTATGAACATGATCCAAAGCTAGCCACTAAATTTCTTGACTCTAAATTTGCATGAACCCTAAGTGTGGAATATAAAAATAATCAAGATCAAGCAAATATGTGTATAGATATAGCTAACTACCTAACTCTTAGTTAAGGTTAATAAATATGGGGTCAAAAAGAATTGTTGAGCATATTTTATATAATATAAAAATAATCCTTGCTAACTTGTTGAGATTCAGACTCAAGGAATAATTATTGTCTAAATAATTGCAATAATAATTAGAATAATAAGAATGAGGTAGATTAAGTATCTTGGAAAGAACTGAGAAACTACATTTATATCATTATTCTTTAACTTGACTTGGTGTCTGTGAGTGATGAAGTAATTTAAGGACAACTTGTAAATTTATTATATTTTAATGAAGTAAAAAACAAAACACACCACATTTTATTTTATATTAAAATAAAAAATGAAGAAAAATATAAAAAAGAGTTATTAAAGTATGTAGATATGTATGAATATTAACGCTTGTTAGAATATGAAAAGAATAATTGTAAATGTATATACTCATCCATCAAAATATAGCTCGCGCAGGCTGGCCCATGGGCTGACCGTAGTCCATTTGTACAGTACTCATTATAACTACAAGTCCTCTGACTCACCAAACCCTTATCCGCTTCGCTCATCTCAGTTCTCACCAACAGTCGCATCTTCTTCTTCCTCCTCCTCCGGCACATCTCAATCTTCTTCCTCTGACCAGTACTCCTCTCTCGACTGTCGTGATTCTCACGTGAGTGCATGCTCGCCATTCTTTGACTCACGGTCACAATTTTACGGTGCTTGCTAATCTCGGTCACCCAATCTTTGCTTCAGCCTCCAGGTACTCCTAATTCTCTGATTCAAATCATGCAATCGTCCACAAGCACTAATGAAAAGATAAAGATCCTAATTCATATACAATCTTTCTCCTGCTTTAAGACATTATGTAGATAAATTCTCTTGCCTCTCGGCAGACATTCCTTTCAAAAACTCGTAGCAAATTCTGCATTTTGGCCCCCCTTTTCTTTTAATTTTTCCTAAAATTGGAAGCACTATATGCCCCGTCCAGTCCATCTTTTACCCCTTCATTCTGTAAAATCTGTCGCGTGTAAGCATTGCTGTGTCTCTTCGACCCACGGTTGCTGTCACATCATCAATCCGACGCCTCCTCAGTCACGGTTTTAGCGTCTTTCCAGCCTTACCTCTGTATTCCATTGCTTCTTCTCCGGCTGTCTTCTCCAGCCTCCTTATATTAGAAATTGGTTCTGTCACTCTTTCGTTCAGTTCTTCTCCAGTGCTATCTTCTCCGGCCTCCGGCACTTCTTCTCTGGTCAGTTCTTCTGTTCTGACATTGTCCACCTCGTTCACATTTTTCGTTCCATCGCTATCCTCAGGCATAGTCGTGCATTAAAGTATTTTTTTTCATATTAGTAAAGGAAAGTGGGAGTTGGGAAAATTACTTCTGTGATCAAGAGAAAATATTACAATTTATTATTTAATCTTTTATAATTTTATAATTACACAAGTTAACCCCACCACAGAAATAATGTTTTTTTACTTGGATGGTTCATTTCTTTTAAGTTTACTATTAATGCAGAACATGAGAATCATTATTTTGTCATTTGATATTTGCTCAATTACTTAATTATTTATTGTATTGAAAATATGTGTATCTAAATATTTAGTATTTAATTATGTTTCATATAGAATCATATCCTATACTCATAGCCCATGCTTTATAGGTGTCAGGGATTTTCCTGAAGGTATCAAAACCATTCTGTAATTGATTGTTGAAGTGTTGATGTGTGATGATGTGCTGCCAGTTCCTTGCTTCTCTCTTATATTTGATTTTTATGTTAGATAAGTTGTTGAAGTTTTATAGAAGATAAAGTATTTTGAAATTGATTTCCTAAAAACCTTATGAGAAGGGAGATCACTGATGACCGGTCAATATCCTATTATTATCTTGTAATACCTTTGGTTGTGAACTATGTTTCATGAATTGTATAATTGATTTTGGAAAAAATTAACTTGGAAACTCTCTCGGGTGGAAAAATGAAATTATTTACCAAGTAATTTCTTGTATATTTCTGAAAAGAATCACGATACATATATCGATGAGGGAGATGGAGAATAATCAAATTCAAATCCCTCAATTGACTGGCTATAAATCTAATCTAATAATAAAGATAAAATTAATTATAGAATACAAAAGGAAGAATATAAAAGGAAAAATAATGTTATAAAAAAAACTTAGGTTCTGTGTTTTGTAAGTCTACACCCAATAAGACCCACATTCAGCCAAAACAACAAATAATAATAATGTTTGACATTTGTGTTAAAGTTTGATTTGATTGAAGAGATAGGGTGAAAATGCCATGTCTTAAAAGAAGGCACAGTTGGCCTCTGCTATTGCATGAAAAGTTGACCTCTAATCTCAACAATTACACTCTCACCATGATACTCAGGTTTTTCAATTTATGTCTTGAATTTTTTTTTGATGAGTTGTTATATCATGTAGAACAAATATATTTACTGTGATACATGCTTTGATGAGTTGCCATATCTCTGAGAGATGTTGAAGATGTCTCTACGACATATAGATCAGCAGGGCTGATTCTTGA
Organism: Prosopis cineraria; assembly: GCF_029017545.1. Taxonomy (NCBI): domain Eukaryota; kingdom Viridiplantae; phylum Streptophyta; class Magnoliopsida; order Fabales; family Fabaceae; genus Prosopis; species Prosopis cineraria. The sequence goes on from NW_026556568.1 coordinate 20,949, forward strand.
TCAAAGATTTCTTTTATTGCTTGGCTTTGTGTTCCTAAATTTGTTTTCGTACTGTTTCGATTTGGTTTTTTAGCATAAGGACACATCATTATTATTGATTTTTTTTAAATGTTATTGTTGTTTTCACTGTGAAACAAAGAGTAACAAAGATTATATTTACAATAGAAAAAAGAAACGATTTGGATGCATTTCGACCAAAAAAAGTTGCTCTATCTTCTTCAACAAATTATTATTTATTATTTTCGATGCTTAAATGTTGAATTGTTGATTCATTGATTTAATGTGACATCACCCATATGTAAGAAAAACAAGCCTAAATTACTGCCACGTAAATGTCCTGAATTTTAAAACTTGGCTTCCTTGCCCTTTGTGAATTAGCTAAGACGTCAAAGAAAACTACAAAACAAAACCAGAAAATAAGACAACCAACATGGAACTATCTTTTATCAAACCCATAGATATATTTATCAGGAAGACAAATGAGTAGCAAAACAAACTAATCATCTCAGTCCAAATGTATAGGACCTCATCCAAACTGCCTTACACATTGGCAATTGCATCAGCACACTGGTTTCCTTTTCTCGCCACATGCTTCACAACCAATTGCCATTCCTTCCACCACTTTTTAGTAGCTTACTGGAATCACCCATTACAACTCATGGTTGTCAATTGCTTAACCATTACCATCGATCAATCTCCACTTCTATTCTGAAAAATTCATTTTCTGCCTTTGCTCCAAAAAATTAAAACTCCCCGCAACTCAGCTTCCACTGCACAGAAAAAATTGAGTCTTCTTGCAAAACCCAATATCCAATTCCCATTGCAATCTCTAAAAAACTCCATATCCTAACAAGAGTAAATCTCTCTTGCTCGCACCATTACAATTGTATTTGATCAACCCTTCTGTTAGGGGTCTCATCATACATAAACATCAATAATTCTTCTTACTCATCACTTTCTCAATCACCTCTTCTTTGCCTCAACCATGTGATTAGGCTAATCACATATCTATCAAAATAATTACTAGACCTAACTCTAATGTAGCAAGGTGTAACGTTTTCCTTATTACCCTGATATTTAGCCAAACCTCCGTGGTAAGTGTGGAATAATTCATATGATTACCAAACTATGGTGATAGATGTTAATCAGTTATTAAATGACTAATCATAGTAGGAAGGAAAAAACAAATCAAAAGTCTATGGTTTAAAATGTTTTAAAACAAGTACTTTTATAATCCAGTGATTTTATTTGAAAATATAAACTTGAACTTTAATAAATTGAACTTTGAAATCAAATATAAATTAATTTAAAACATTAAAATTTAAAAAATATTGAAGAACGAGTGAGAATGTAAGAAAATGTTTAAATGTGAGAAAATGAGTGTGTGATTTGAATGGAGAGTGAGGAGCATGAATTAGACTAAGAAAAAAATGGGATAAAAGTGATGGAAACTTGCAAAGTGGTTGTAGTCTTCAATTATCATATTAATCCACCTAAGTCATAATTAAATTAAATAATCATAATGTGACGTTTATTTAATTGGAATAAAATGAGAATATTTAATTCATTCAAAATAATAAAGCCTAATAAGACACAAATGTAGATAAACTCACTTAAACTAAATCAAAGGTTAAATGAAAACTTCTTAAAGAGACAACATTAAAATGTTTTTCTTTAATAACTCCCAACCTAGGTCAAATCAATAAAATTAAGTTTACCAATAATCTTCACTCATTAAAAGATGTAATTCTCAAACTTAACCTCACTTTAGTAAAAAAGTGTATTTTATGACTAAAATACCTCTAATTTGTTTAAACTCAATATTTAGGCAAATTTATACTAAAAATGTAATACGAATGCATATGAACTCTTATTGGGTGTGTAAAATGGTTTCTTTAAGTTAATAAATATGTATAAATAATATGTCTTATCCCATGTTACAAAAAAATTTCAATATGCATCATTTCAAATCAAATGCATCCCTTTTAATCTTTATTTCACCAAACATACATCTGTTTCCCTCCTTCCACAAAATCCAACAAACCACTCCAAAATTTACCTACCACTCTAAACCATTGTCCTTCCTGTCCTGCCTAGGTAGATTCAATCTCATCCAATCTTCCAATTCAATTTCAAAAAAAGCTGGTGCAATACTCCAAGCACTAATAACAACTAGAACTTTCTTGCTTTTTTGCAGTTTCTCAGAACATGCATCATAGATTCTGCTCTATATGACCCAGCGAGGAAGCAAAGGGAAATGCGAATGAAGCAACAATGTTCTGAATTCACAGTGGAAGGTCAACAGCCACTTTCAATGGACGAATATAGGAATGAACTCCTAGATGAAGTTAAATGTGCATTGGATCCACATGAATTGAAGATGGCATCGGTTGTCTTGGAGGATGGAGATAAACTAAATTTTTTTTTTCGGTGTCATGCCAGCATAAAAAGTAAAATAATATGTATTAAGTATCTAGTGGAGGCACATGAGGAATGTGTGAAATTTGTCATGTGTGCTTACTCTTACTTTCTTATTTTCTCCAATACTACAATAATAGGCTTTATTCCACATTGTGAAGTCAATTATTTAGATTGTACAATGCTATTATGATCTATCATATAATAAGTTTTTATGAAGTACTAAATTATTTTTTTATTGCAATTAAATTGAATAGGTGACTGAGTATTCTTGACTTTGGCAATTTTGAACGTTTGTTTTGATTTTCAATTGATTCGTTGTTTTGTGGGTCCATTTCACATGATTTTGCCATGAATACAAAAGATAAGTGTGGAGAAATTAATAGAGCTTATTTATTACACACTTTTATATGTCAATTAAGATTATTTATTATATATTATTAGCTTAAAGTGCACACAAATTTGTCTAAATATCTAGGTTTTGTGCATTAGAAGTATTTTAGTTCAAAAATAAACTTTTAAAAATATATATGAGAAAATTAACAAAATGTATTTAAGTGTAAAAGAAGAGTGGTTAAATTAGATTTTATAAATTTATTTTAATTTGAGAGTAAATTGACTTTCTAGCGTGTTTATGTAACCTAGTTTTAAGTTTGCATTTTTGTAAAAAAATTTTCATAATTTTGTGCATCCATTATTTAGACATTTTTAATAAATTCTTCCTTCTCAACATGAATATTAATGGTTTAGATAAATTTACTTATTTATTTATTTTAAGTAAAGTAAAAACTTAAATTATTAATTTAAATTTTAATAATTTAGAGTGCGGATACTAAATATAATTATTGAATTTAATTTCATTGTTGGCATGTAAAAAATCTTGAGAATCCGAGCAAAGCGGTGGTCTCTGATCCCTGTATTAGTTATTAATATAATTACCTCTTTCACATGTAATGCCTATTGTTTTTTCATTTTTTCTATGATTGAGACAACATCTCTATGCCATCTTCCTCTTTCTTCTTGCATATACTAGCGTGGCTATGAATTTTATTTTTTTAAATTAGCAAATGACTTTTAATATTATATGAAAGAAATGGAATGTGTACTATATACAGACATGGTTTTCATTTTATATTTTTTTAATATTATATTTTAAGAAAAAATATTTATAGTAGACAAAGCGCGCTCCCTACTCCGGTAAAAGTGTTAAGCCCATAGTCATATCACATCAAGCCTGCTCTCTGTATGTGCAGGCTTTAATACAAGCTTTTCAATGATTTTTTTTCTTTTTCTTTTACCAACTTTATTAATAAATTTAAATGAGCTGTATTTTTTTAGCCCAAAAAATAGCCATGTTTAAATATATTAAAGTAATGAGTTTTCCAATATAAATTGGGGCTTAAGAGTTGTGCCTGTGCCACTCAATAATTATTAAAAAATAAAATTAATAATCTCGAGATTGATCCCATGAAATTGTATAGGAAATTTCAATTGGAATTTAGAATAACTCTTTTATTAAGATTTGTTATAGAAGGTTATTTTTTCTATATTTGTTTTATTTTATAAAAGACTTTAAAAGTTGTAAAAATAGTAGGCTTTATATGTAAAAGTAATATTTATGATAATAAATTAACCAATGCACAGATGAGAGACCACTGCTCTACTCATGATGATTTTCAAGATATTTTATATGCCAATAATGAATTTGAATTCAGTAATTGTATTTAAAACAGATACTAAATTTTGTACCATTTAAATCATTAAAATTTAAATAAATAATTTTAAATTTATATTCTACTTAAAATTAATGAGTGACTGAGTGAGTTTGTATTGTTATCATATTTTATTTTATTCTTTTTTTTATATATACAAACTTTTATATACATACTAATTGAAAATTTATTCTCCCATGCCTTTTTCCTTCCCTTTTTATACATCTAGTGCCATATTGCACAACATGAAATTGATATTAGAAAAAAAAAGATATACTGAATAAATATATTATTTGATACAATAGATTTCACTTCTTTAAAAAAATTCTATTTCCATTAAAATTAGTCATTAACTTCTACTGTCATATCGATTTTGAATAGTTATTATAATTTTTTTAAATCATATTTATATTTATATATTATTCTTATAAAAAAAACTGGATAATAAAATTTTTAATTATTATTATTAATGTATTTATATAAAATCTATAATGAGAGTATAATTAATAATATACAATTTAAAAAATAATTTTTGCTAATTTTTTAAAAATATGAGTAGTAAAATAGCAATCAATATTATGTATTATAAGAGGAAGAGAGTAATAAATATTATCTTTCCCTCATATAAAAAAATAATTTTATTTTTTTTAATTATTTCTTACCTTGAGAGAGAGGGGGCCTCTAAGGAGAGAGAGGGAACTGATGAAAGTAAGAGTTGTATATTATTACAACCTTTCAAATACTACTCAAAATTAAATTAAGAAAGTTGGCACTGTTAATATCATTAACATAACTGAATTACTTGAGGTTTTGGATTAATCTACGACTGTCTATATTGGCCATTTTATGTATTTTGGCCACAAATCTTATTTTCACATTTAAATTTGTCACCAATTAAAAATGTTTTTTAAATGATACGTGTAGTTGTCAAGTTATCATGACAACAATTTAGAATGTTTTTTCTTTTTGGTTGAAGAATATTTTAGTTTAGGCTTATCAATGACATGGAAAGGAGATAAAGAGGAAAGCAAGAATGTGGCTATTGAGAAAAAGGAAGTCGTACCATTAAGATTGTGATTGATAAAATGTAAGGTATAGGGTATAGGAAGAGGTATTTGAAAAGTAATTGATAATGGTAATGTGCAATCCCAACTATCACCGGTCCTCTTTCTCTCTTCAAAAATGTAAGACACGTGTCTCTGTGCAAAGAATTACCAAACATAGACCCACCATTCTCTTTTGCTACATTCATAAAATAGTAACATTATATGTATTCACGTGAATATTTATAGTTAATATTTTCTTTTGCTACACCATTCTCTTTTGCTACATTTACAGTGGGTTAGGTTGGTGCAGTGAATTTAAGTCTTATCATTCTTTTTTCTTTCACCCCACTCACGTCACACTCATACACATATTTTTTTAAATAATAATAAAATAAATATATATTATTATTTAATTTAATAATATGAAAAGATATGTATTTACGTGAACATTTATAGTCAATATTCTCTTTTGCTACACCATTCTCTTTTGCTACATTACACATTTTTTTAAATAATAATAAAATAAATATATACTATTATTTAATTTAATAATATGAAAAGATATGCACTCACGTGAACATTTATAATAGGTTAGGTTGTGCAGTCATGCTGAGTCTTATCATCCCTTTTTCTTTCACCCCACCCACGTCAAACTCATACAGATATCTTTTTATAAATAATAATAAATAAATATATATTCTTATTTAATCTAATAATATGACATCAGAGTTTGCTTTTTCCCACGGAATAAGAAGCAAGTCTGAAAGGAGTTTAGGAAGGTAAGGATTGAAGAAGACTTATATAATGCATCTAAAATCCATTTAAAAAAAAAAAAAAAGAAAACAGTTGCCTAACAACCTAACAAAGTAAAAAAAATTATACTATAAATTTGAGTACTCAATATACTTTATTCTTTACTTTTTTTTTATTATATCATATAAAAAATTAATAATAAAATTAAAAAATTAATAAATCAGATGGATAGTGTAGATCTTACTGTAAGCTAAAACTAATAAATCAAATTATAAGAGATAGGCCAAAACCATACCATATATAATTAAATTCATTTTATTTAACTCCAAGTTATGTCACATGTTTTTTTTTTCAATTTTATTAAAAAGGATGGCACATACATGACTTTAAAAATATTATTTACAATAGTCTTAAATTTGATGGGATTGGTAATTTGCATTTGAAAAAAAGTAAATGTACAAAAAAGAAATGGCCATGTGAATTGACAGAGGAAGTGTGGATGGGTGTCATTGTTTAAATGCTTTGATTGAGAGCTCAGTTCTCCCTGCCCAGTCAGCCTGCTTGTAGATGCAGCATAGCCTAGCATGAACATATCTCTGATGTAATGCCTCAATACTTGGCGTTCATGTTTTTTTATCTAAGCTATTGTCAGTATTATTAAATTAGATTGTCGTGGGAGGCAGGAAAAGTGCCTCTTTTAGTGTGGACCCTGAGATGCTCTGTCTACAAAGTCCATCGATTTATTCTTTCGCTTGTGTTCCTACTTCGTGGGTCGACTGGTTTCGTGGAGCTCCCGTTCTTGGTCGCTGTTGCTCTGTTGGTTGCTGTAGTAAGTCGCCGAGCACCATTGTCGGGGAAAGGGGTAAGTGAATGTCTTTCCTGTTTTTTCTTCTTCCTGCATCCTTGAATTAATCCTATTTCTTGTCTTGAATTCATCTTATATGTCTCTGATAATGCGAATTCTTCATCATCTTAATGCCTCTTAATCTAATTGGGACGAGATTGACATTCTGTTGCGTTACATTATGAATAAATGTTGTTTGGGCATCGTTTCATGAATTTGAGGTTTCACATGGGTGGGTGTCGGGAATTACCAAGAACAAAAGCTTTTTGAGACACTGTTCTTACAGACAGTTATTGTTTTGGGAAAAAGATTTCGTCTTGGGTGTTGGGAATGGTTTCATTGGATATCAGAGCATTCCCGAAGAAGAAAAGCTTTTGTTAATTTAATTTAGATTATCAAGAGACCTGTAACATCTCCGAGTTATTTCGGTTTCAAAACTTCTGTTTCTGTGTTAATATTGCAGTTGGGAAGAATTTATAAAATAATAATAACTCTTCTATTTTTTAGATGGACTTTTTATTCTTTACTGTTTTGTTCAACTGATCTTCCTTCTCTCTTAGTGCTGTGCTCCACGTCCTGATCCTTTTCCTTTAAGGTATGTTTACCCATTGCTCTCTTCTCTCCTTATTCCACTGGTCCTCTTCGTCTTAATCACAAAATGATTGCACCTAACCCACGTGAATGCTATTATTTGATGATAAGATAAAACTCAAAATTCTTGATTCTTCTATTCTTCACATATTTTATATATAATATATAATTGGTTACATATATTTTTTTGATTTAAAATATAAATAACTTCAAAAAAATATATATCAATAAAATAAAAAGTATTTATTATATATATAATAAATAATTATTCATGTTTATTCCTCCAATCAACTCTTATGTTTTAAATTTATTTTTATAATTATATATATATATATATATATTACTTGATAGAGTTAGGCTTTTCTTTAATTTAAATATTTTATTTTATATTTTTGATATTCAAACATTTAGAATAGATTTATACTTTAATCATTATTTTTATTTTCTTATTTTTTCATTTGCTAACTTGCAGTTTTTAATATGTCTACACGTGTTTGTTGGAATGTGAGACGAACAAAATTCTTAATTCGACTGATGATTGCCTACAAAACTCAAAATATGGACACAAATGTCTGAGCTTCCACCAGAAATAAAGGACAATTGGGCAGCAGCTTTAAATCATCAATATGGTACTGACATGTACACTAGTGCAAGAGTGGAGCACATAATTTTATTTTTAAAAACTCATAAAAATGATGTAAGTGTTTTTATTTATTTTTTAGTAAATTTAATATTCAACATTTTAATATTTATTATTATTAATTATTTTTTAATTTTATATAGCCAATTACTCTTAAGCGAGCTATTGGTCCAGAAGTTGGTGAAGGAGTAGATCCTAGATATCTACAAGCCTTAAATACAATATTTCCTCCTGATGAAGAAGTTCCGATAATTCCACAGCCAGAGCCATAGCAAGACACAACCAGAGCAGAGCCAGAGCCACAGCCACAGCCACAGCCATCTTATCCAAGTCCAACTCCACAACAATTTGTTAATTTTTTAATGAACATGCGTAGAAATAATGAAATAATGGATCCAAAACTTCATCAGGCTCAAGCCATTCTTGGTTATGAGCATTTTGATTATTAGAGGGGGATCTTGTATAATACTAGATTTGATCCTACAAATCCTAATCGGCGTAGGACAGCTCTTTTAGTTATGGTAGAACAATGTAGACGTGTTTTAGAAAATTTAAAAAGAAGATATTATATGCAATTTTTTTATTTTCTCTATATTTAATATTTTATTAATATATATTTTATTTTAAAAAAAATAAATAAAGTGAGTAAAGAATAATTAATGTGCAAGTTGTTAGATAAAAATAAATAAATATCAATATATACAGATTTGAGTGAAATTTCCAAAGCGAGCACATAACATCTTTTTTTTTTTTGTAAACTCTTTTTGAATTGCAGTGAGTACTCACTTTCAAGTCCTATGCTTGCTGCCAGTGGTGATCGACATTCGGTGACGATAGGATTTTTTTTTTGTTTTTTAACTATGAGGAACATTTTAATCTTTTCACTTGTGAAATTAATATGTCAAAAGGATCAGAAGATTACAGTGAGAATATAAAATCATTTAATTTTTGTGTGATATAAATATTATATAGTAATCTTTAAATGCTATTTTTTCTATTATTAGTGATATGACAGGATAGCTTAGGGTCGCCACTTCGATCCTTTTCTTTTCCATCTCCAAGACTTTTCAATATGTTTTCTTTTTAATATTTTAATTTTTTGTTTTATATTTTCATGTTTATTTCTTTTTTTTTACTCACCCACTCTTTACTTTGTAATTTTATTTGTCTATATCATGTCTTCTTATTTTCGATGGAGAGTTATACCAACCAGATGTCTCATTGAAATGGCATTGCAATATAAAAACAAGCACATGAATAGTTTGATTTTAAGTGTCACAGATGAGATTAGAAATCAATGGACAAATGCCCTAATAATATGTTAAACACTAACAAATTTGATTATAGGAGGGTTTGATGAAAAATTCAATTTTTATATTATGCTCTTTATTTGACAAATGTAAGTTTTTTCCATAAACTTAATATTTATCATTTTAATACTTATAATTAATCATCATTTTATAATTTATACAGAAATCCTCTGTTTGACTACTATTGATGATGCGAACGATGGTCAGTCGTGTGGATGGTTAGTAAATACTTTACAAATAATATTTCAAAACAAGCAACAACAACAAAGAACTTCTATAGCACAACAACCACAAAAACAACCACCACCACAGCAATCATAGCAACAACATAAACCCCAATTACATAACAACAACATAGCTGTACCGTAGCAGCAACAACATAACCATGGTTACATAACATAACATAACTGTGGTTGTTGTTGCTGCTGTAGTTGCTGTGCTATAGGAGCTCTTTTTTGCTGGGACTCATTTTGAAATATTATTTGTAAAGCATTTACAAACCATCAATGTGGTCGGTCATCATTCACATTACCAATAGCAGTCAAAAGAGAGGATTCTTGTATAAATTATAAAATGATGATTAATTATAAGTATTAAAATGATAAATATTCAGTTTATGGAAAAAACTTACATTTGCCGAATAAAGAGCATAATATAAAAATTGAATTCTTCGTCGAACCCTTCTATGATTAAATTTGTTAGTGTTTAACATATTATTTAGGGTATTTGTCCATTGATTTCTAATCTCATCTGTGACACTCAAAATTAAACTATTCATGTACTCATTTTTATATTGCAATGCCATTTCAATGAGACACCTGGTTGGTATAACTCCCCAAAAATGAGAAGACATGATGTAGACAAATAAAATTGCAAAGTAAAGAGTGGGTGAGTAAGAAAAAGAAAATAAACATGAAAATATTAAATTATTAAAATATTAAAAAGGAAATATATTATCCAATATTCAAAACTAATATAATTTAATATTTTTCATTAGAATTCATAAAAAACAAATCCATACAACATCTATAAAAATTCAAAACACACTAAAAATTGAATCATGCACAAGTTAAAATAAAAATTAAATGAAATTCATCCATCTTAATAAAAAGAAATAAGGAGAGCAAAATATGATTTTAAATAATAAAGTTTTATTTTTGACCCGGAATAATAATTATGATGATGTGTGTTTTTAGCATGTGAATCAAATACACAAATTTCACTTAGTCGCATGCCTATGAATATAATTCTTTTGTTAATGATTTGAGAAACTTTCTTTCTTTTTTAAATCACAAAGAAGAAGAAACTTGGTTAAACATATAAAAAAGAAATAATAATATAAATATATAAAAGACTAAATTTTTATGCTGATAAAATAAATTTATTATGAAATAATTAGACACACATTAAACAGAAATATCAAGATAAGCAAGCAAAAAAAAATTAAAATAAAATTATATCATAAATATGAAAATAAATAAGATGAAGTTTGGCTAAATTTGTCGGGCGATGTCGCAGAGAGAATGAAGTCTGGTTTTTGGCTGTGAAGATTTAAGAACGTGGTGAGGTTTTATAGCGGCACACGCATTCGCGGCGCGGACATAGCTAGCTAGGGTACTTTCATGCACGGACACAAATTATTTCCACCACTGCCTCTGTCACATGCTGTGGTACTGTTTTTGCAACCTTATTTCTTAACTTAGCGTCTTGTCCTCTATCACGCTCAACCCCGCACGAGTCCTCTGGCCCCTCATTAACCTCTCACCCTTTTAAATAAATATTTATTCTTTTGAACGTTCCCTACTTGCTTTTTTATAGAATATGAGTACCTACACATTGAAGCAACCAGGCACAAGTGGAGAGAGGCACAGAGACCCTGTAAGTAACAACTCAATAGATATTTAACCTTATATATATTTAAGCTATTTGCACTCAACGAATTAATATAAATGAATTTAAAAAATAAAAGTATTAATAATAAAATTTTATTATAACTTAAACAATTGAGTATGACATAACATTTACTAAAGGACTCATTTAACATTACTCTATTAAATTAAGGACAAAATAGAAAGAAAGTCTTTAATATGTATGATAGAGGGTTTTTTTTAAGGATACTTTCTTAACCTATATATAAGGTGTTACTTGTAACAATATTTAAAGGTTTTTCATTTTTATCTCTTAAAATTTTGATGAGTGATCCCATTCATTGCAACTAAAAATTTATATTCTTTTTAAAATAAATTTTTTAAACACCTTTTTGAACAAGTTAACAATATAATATTTTTATAAGATATGTGAAAATATTGAAAACATCCTGTAATAAAAAATATGAAAATGATAATAAAATTTTTCTGAAATATATAAATGATAAGTTGGTTTCTCAAAATGTCATAATTCCCCTGAAATCTTTAGGGATTTTTCTGTCATTAATGAATTTTATATAAATTACTAAAGTGCCCTTGTTTAAAATAAGTAATTCACAACTTTTTTTTTTAAATTCACAACAATGCAACAGCAAGTCACAACACATGTTAAATTACTTATTTATTGTCGCAATATTGAAAGTTGTGAATTATTTATTTTCAATAAGGGTAATTTAATATTTATATAAATTTATTAATGATAGAAAAGTTTCTAAAAATTTTAAGAGAATTTTAGTATTTAAAAAATTAAATTATCATTTATATATTTTAGAGAAATTTTATTATCATTTTTCTTAAAAAAACTTTATAATATGAATAGGAAGAAACATTCATTGAAAGGAGTAATAAGAATAGATAAAAAAGTGTAGAAACAGTTGCATGAGTGGAGATAAGCACTAGTTACTAGTGCAATTATTTGCTAGCATGCATCTATGGGGATATATAGCCATGTTTTTGTTTGAAAAAGAACCCAAAAAAGAAGTGCTGACCTCACACTAATATCCTTCCAAAGATATTGTAGATGATGATGGATTTTATTTTTCACAGTAATTAGCAAGCATGTGCAAGTCATTTGTATAGGGAGGACCTTAAGCATGCTCATTTGCGAGCTAAGCTTTGCTTTAGTTTAGACATTTTATTCTATATTTTTATCAACAACAATCTCTAATTATAAAGATAAAGAAAGATGGGAGAGATTAGGTTGTTTATATTTTTAAAAAATTATATATATTTATTCTAAATATATTAGAAATATTAATTTATAAAGTTTATACAAAATATATATCTGCATTTTAGCTTGTCACATCAACATTAAGACAATACATTATCGAGTAGTCTTTTATGGTTTTATCTAAGTATTGTAGGTAATATCAGGTTTAGAAGTTACTGTACCACCTATTATTCAATAAGAAAAGGAGAAGTAAAACCATTCACATCGGGTAATAAAAAAATTGAACAGAAACTGAATACGAACTGATGTTTAGGAACTAAATATAAAATTTGTTGTGAGTTGGTTGGAGCTAGCTGTTTCTTTTTTGATGAAATAATAGACATGGACGAACAAATAAGATGAAACTAATACTCTGCCCATTTGATTGCAGCTGTATTCTTTTGATGGCATGTGTCCTCCAGCCAAAAGCTTGCAGCTATATAAAATGTTCAATTTTAACCACATTTTTGGTTCTTTTACCTTTCTTGATGGCTTAGGAGGTTGCTTGTATGGTTTTTGCCTAAATTTAGCATGATTAATGTGCATATCTAAATATAAATGGTCCAAAAGTTAACCTAAATGATAGGTATATCAAAACGCATCATCTAAATACCATTCTTGTCTCATCTTCTATCTTAGGCCCAACTCTTGTATTCCCTCCTTCTTCAGACACCCACCTCCTTCACTTTCCTCCTTCACTTCCCTCCATTTTTTTTATTTTTATTATTTAATATTTAAAAAATGATTTAAAATTTTTTTATATAAATTTAAATTAATTGAAACTTAAAAATGAAATATATTTATTTTTTTGGGAAAAATATAATAGATTTATGAATGAAGAATAATAAAAATGTCAAGGGCATACATTTGTTGTGTAGGACTTAATGATCCTATTAAA
>NW_026556569.1:0-34287 GCF_029017545.1 Prosopis cineraria
ACATTTGATTTAATTTGTCAAAAAAAAAATTGAATCCAAGCAAATCTCAAATTTAAATCTTAAAATATGTAGTCATATTATATATAAATATTAAAGACATTTTTAAGGTATACTTGAATTTATGGTTGATAATTATAATCTCACAATGTAGATTTAAATTAGTTTGGGTTGGTGTTAGTGATGCTTCATGTTCTCAAGAATCAGGTGATAGAATAAAAAAAAAATCTGAATAAAGACATCTGAGTTTCGAATGAGAGAAATAGAATTTGAACGGCTCAGAAATGTGATTGAAGTCAATTTTGGTATAATTATTTCAGATATACTTACAAGTTAGTATCTGTTTTCTTCCCTGAAACTGCCAAGATCTCCTGGATATGGTGGGGAACATTGGCTTAGAAAGGGCAAGATACGAAGAGGGAATAGAACATGGGCCACATTATATCCAGTTATATTCTATGAAAATGAGTTTGGGGACATGCTCGGAACACCGTGTGAGATATTTATGTCAATAATCATCTTTTCAACAAAGGCTAAACACGGTGATCATGTGTATGTAGAAATGAGGAGTAGTGAAAGTGAGATCATGTTCAACAAGTCCTTGATGCTAATCCCAACTCATAATCACCCCTCCACTTGTAAGATAATGATCCCATCATACTTTTGATTAGGAACTCCTGAATTCACAAAATAAATAATTAATGAATATAATAATATTTGAATTTAAGTTTCTTTGTATAGTTAATTTTGTAATTACATTCTCTCTTTCTCTGATGCAACAACACTGCAAAAAGAATATTATAGACATATTATAGAAGAAATAGATATATGAATTAGGCAAGTCCTGCTGACATATGAGACGCTAAGTCCACACACACACACACACTTCTTCTTTTTTTTCAATTAAACTTTCTAGAACCTTTTTAGGGCAACAAGAATCAAGGTCCATTTAATTTTGATCAATTTCTTTTTGATTAATACTGTAAGAAAGTAATGGACCCAATTAGCAAAGGCTTGATTTCTTTACATGATGGTGATTTCTTTTTTATTTCTCTACTTGATGAAACTAGATTTGAATCACATGCAATGAATTTCATGTAGTGAATGAAAAGTTGAAAGATTTTGATTATTTATTCTATTGATAGTTGAGAATGGAAATGTATTTTAAAAGTGTCTTATCATTTGCAAAGCTAACAAACTTTTTTTTATACTCTTTAAAAATGTTTTTTTTTCCTACTTCTAGATAGAATCCACACTCTGTGTCCATTGTAAAGTTACAATTTTAAAATTTAAATTGTGAAGTAATTTTTTATTATAGAAAAAATATTTGTATACTTTGTAAATAATAAGGTTTTTTGTGTACTTTTCTCTTGTCAACAATTAAATAAAAAAGTCAACGGTCAGTTATTTTAATGATAACTCAATGTTAACACACTTATGTGCGTGTATCCTTTTCTTATGAAAAAAAGCTAGGTTAGGGATAAAAATTTTAAAAATTAGATAGAAATAAACCTGTCATGCTTTTAAAGGCTTCCATGGTTTTGTGGTGTTCTTCAATCAAAGAAAATCAGGGAATTTACTACCAAAGATCTATTCTCTTCAATGATCCAAACCACTTCTAGTTGATATTCAATTGATGACAGAGTACTTCTCAACTTATTGTGATTGTCCTTGAAGGAGCAGAACAAAAGAAAGTCGTCTCCATTATTGTGTCTGGAATTCTAAGAAGGCTTCAACCTTCACTCGGCTAAACGAAGCATGTGGTGGACCATGTTTTCCCTTCTAAGTATGATATATCTAATCTATAAAGAATCCCATTCAATCTTAAAAGCAAGATGCGTGCACTAAGAAGACCAAACTCGATCATACGAAGGCTTGATTGGGCTTGTCGTTAGACCATTTAGACAAAGACGATGACAGGATATGGCTTTCAAGACAAGAACAGACCTAAGAAAGACATGTTTATGAAACTGGATTTACAGAGCACGTTAATTCAGATCTTGCGTTAAGAGGTACCTTCTCGTTCGAACTCTTTTAAAAATTGTGTTTTTAATCAGAAGTTTTTTTTTTTTTTTCTCTTTTGGTTTCTTAGGAAAGGCTGTCAAATAAATAGAATTTAAAAAGAACGTGCTAGGCGATGCTGCGGAGAGAATTACCAAGATCTTGATGGTTCGGGAAAGAGCTGTTGCTTAGGAAGGGGAAAAAATTTGAACACAGTGACAGCTGTGGGATTTGAACCCACGCCCTTTCGGACCAGAGCCTAAATCTGGCGCCTTAGACCACTCGGCCAAACTGTCCTTAATTGAAATCAGAATATCTATCAAAATTTTTATATCCGTAACATACGGTTCCAGTGCTCACCAACCGATATGTTGACATCCTCTCAATAGTAATACTTGAAGAGAAATCTTTAGATTGATCAAGTAAGGCACCGCACTTTTCACATTTCGCGCTGTTTTACTTCGGAACGTGGAATGTCAAAAGTTGTTTGGGTATAATTTAATAAAATTAAATGTATTTTTTAAAAGTTTTTTTAGAATAAGCTAAATGTGAAGCTTTATTTTGTTACTTTCTGAGATAAGATAATATTTATCTATATATTTTTTATTCTTATTATATAATATCTAAAATTTTATGTTATTTTAAATTTTTTTACATTTTTAAATATTTATAATATATTATATTTGTAAAATAAAAATTAAAAATTATCATAAATTAATATCATTTTTTATCATTGTATATTTAAAAGTATATTTTAAAAGAATAAATTATCATTAATCCAAATAATTTTTAATTTATTAAACTAACTTTTAAAAAAATTATATCCAGACATAAATTTTAATATAATAATTGATTTTTATTAAACTAACTTTTACTAAATAAACTTTTAACAAACTAACTTTTGGTAAACTGAAAACTAAATACACACTAAGTCATATCATTTGTAACATATACAATTAAAATGCTCCAAGTACTTAAATTAAATTTTATTTAACATTATTTTAATTAATTTTATTTTTATAACAAAATGCATATTTAATTTTTTTTACTTATTCTCTTTCTACTATTAGTAATATCGGCATTAATTTATATTTAATGATATCTGAATGTTATATTTTTATTGTATAAATCACAAATGATGTGGTGTATCTAATTTACATAAGAATTTCTCATATTTAAATATATTTTTCAATAGTATGTTCTTATCAAACAGTTTTATTAGAAGTGTTCAAGAGACAGGATGGGACCGAAACACTTCTATCCTGTGTCTTGTTTCAAAAAATGATTGGGATTGAACTTTTGTTCTTTGTCCCATCCTGTTAAAAATTGGGATGGGATCGAGACAAAAGTTGGATGCCCTACCATCTTAATAAATTAGATAATATAAAAAAAAGATATAGATAATAGCATTTATTAAAATTTTAAATTATATAATTTATTAAATTTAAAATCAAAACAATACAAGTGCATAAATCATAATAATTTAAAGTTAATTATTGAATTACATCAATCAATACTATAAAATGTATAACACATTATGATACCAATTATAAGTGATCTCTATACTATAAGAGTAATAACAATAAGTAAGTCGGGTACAACATCAAATTATTATTTTTTTCTTCAATTGAAATATGTTAAGCTAGTTATTATTTTGAAAATAAATCAAGAAATACAAGATAAATAAATGTTATTAAATAATAATAGATATAAGCATAAATTATATTAATATATTTAATATATTATAAAAAAAGATATTACATGTACTGCTTATTTTGTATCATTAAAATTATCAATATAAAATAAATTTAATTTTAAATAAAACTTTCACATATTGAAATTATAATTAATATAAATATAAATTATATTAATATATTTAATATATATTTTTAAAATAAAAATAATAAAAAATAATATGTATGTATATATATAATATTTAAGACGGGACATCTCGAAGGCAATCTTGTGTTCGATCCCATCCTGATCAATTGAGACAGGTACAAATTGAACACTTTTATGCTATGTTTGGATACATATGAATTTGAATTTAAATTTGAGCTAAATTCATTGTTTGGATAATTAAAAATGTATACATTTGAATTTGATCAAAATTTAAATTCAAATTCTTCCTTAATTTCTTTATAATTTAAAATCCTTTTTAAATTTCTATTATTTCAAATCCTAAATCAAGCTCTTTTGTACTTTGACTCATATAAAGGCTTAATCAACTTGTTAACGGTATTTAGACTGAACTGCCAAAGTTTACAAAAACAAGCTGTCATCGTTGACAAGGATCAGATGGCTAACTTCTAACGGACCGAACCGACGGCCACCACCGGGATTGGATGGTCGATTCCACCAACACTAAACCAACAATGACGAGCAAGACCTAACCGATGACAAGAATCAAACGACAAGATCCACTTAGATTGGACTGACGACAGGGATCAAACATGTCGGTTTGGTCCCGATGAAAGTCGGCAATCCAATCCCCTTTGTCACCGTCGGTTCGATCCAAGTAAAAGTCAGTCATCCAGTCCCCATCATCGCTGACTGTCCAGTCCTGGTAGAAGTCAACCATCTGATCCTTATCATCACCATCAGTCTAGTCTCAATGAAAGTTGATCGTCCAATCTCAATCGTTGGCATTGGTCGGTCTCAATTGTCCTTGTTAGTTTGGTCCCAATGAAAGTCGGAGGTCTCATCCCGATCGTGATCAGTGCCACAATGCCAATTGATTTGTTTGTCTAATCGTTGGCCATTCAAATTATCTAGTTTGACCAATCTTTCAAATTTTTTTTAAATTCAAATGTAGAATTTAAAATTTAAAATTTTTTATATCATTCAAACAAGGATTTAGAATCTATAAATTTTAAATGTAAGATTTTAAATATAAAATTTTAAATTTAAATTTTTAACTTAAATTTACCCATACAAACACAATCTTAAATTTTATATTTTGTTATGAATGAAACATTTTGGTAGCAAACTCTCGAACCTGTTCCGTGCGGTTTGAACCATTGCAGCGACCCACGGAGACAAGATAGCAAGCATTGCTATGATCAAAACATTTATTAATCTAGATTGGTTGCGTGGGTCTCTATGCATGCATAAAGCCAAGGCAGTACACTTGTTTTCTGAGTTTAGTATAATTACGTAGATTTTTTGTTATCTATTTTAATCATATATATATATATATATGTATTATAGTCTGATTTTATTTCTTTTAACTGAAATACCTTATATTAACCTATATATATATATAAATATATGTGTTTGTGAAAATCTTTAAACGAAACTAGAGTGCAGCATAACATTTCATTTTAAGAGAAAGTTCCCCACATTTTGAGGTGATGATATCTGTAGTGTTCATAAAACTGATCTAAAATTCAGATAATTGATTTGTAATCTATGGTTTATATTTATTATAAATTTATAATACTACATTTCATAACAGAAGCGAAATAACCATTCTTTTGGGGCCACCACCTTCATTTTCCCATCTCTCTGTTTTTCTCCATCTCCTTTCTCTCTCTTTCTGATTCCACCTTCTCCCCCACGCCTACAAAGCAAAGGTACATATTTGGTTGGGTGGTTCAGCATGAAATGAACCTGGTAAGCAGGTGGCGACTCTGCTGGTGTAGTTACAGAATTCTACGTAAGTGTTTGAATTCTGCATCATATTCAAACTGAAGAGAACTGAGAATATAAGTTGTAAAGCAATTTTCTCTGGGGTTTAGAACTTGATGGTGGATTACTGGATTTGATGTTGCAGACGTGTTCAGAGAACGGAGCAGGACGAGAAAGAGACGAGATTGATTTTGAGTTCTTGGGGAACAGAACAGGGGGCCGTACTTGATTCAGACAAATGTGTATCAAAGTCGAATTGGTGGAACTACCACCACCTCATGTAAATTCCTCATCTACCACTTGTCTTGTTAGGACTTGAAGCATGAAAAACTTGGTTTGATGCGGAAAAATGTCTCATATCAAATATAATTGAGACGGAGGAGAAGTGTATAAATGGAAAAGACTCGTTAACTTAACACCTAATATTTTAGGTCAACATGTCATGCCATATCCATTTATGATTGTTGCAAATACTCTCAACGCTACCCAACTTCCCCAGAGGACTGTTCTCTTAGCCCATGGGATTGACAAGTAATCTTGTTGCTCGTGCTCAGTACGTAAATGTTTCATAAATACAAAGTGGGTTCATAATGAAAGCATTTATCGCTATTGTAACAACGGCAAGATTTTGCTTCTCCCTAGCACAAGAGACAAAAACGGTTTTATTATGATTGATTGTCCTGAATCAATATCCGATTCAGTTATGTGCAAAATCAATACCAGATCTTGCGGATACAATGGATCACTTGATGGCTATAAATACAGAACTCTGTTTTAAGAGCTGAAGAACAGGGGAATTCCAGGAAACCGACGATGGCTTCATCTGCAACATGGGGTTTGCTTTTCATGGCCCTGGTGTGGCATGGAAGCACAGGAACAGTAATTAAGCAAGGAAATGACGTGCCTTGCGTGGCGTGCAGCCAAGCGATGAGCACGATGGTGCCGTGTTTTGAGTTTCTGGAAGGTGGAGGTTCCGGCGAGCCGTCACCGAGGTGCTGCCTCGCTGGCATGCAACTGAGTGCCATGTGCAGTTCAGCTGAGACACGAAAGGCAGTGTGTTATTGTTTCAGAGACGCCAAGTTTCAGCCTCCAATCCTTGCCCAGAGGGTTGAACAGCTCCGTCAAGCTTGCGTCAAGGACCTTCCTCCCATCCCCGCCGATCCCTCCCAGGACTGTTCCTACTAAGGTCATTTAATTTAATCAAAGCAGTTCTGATTTTCTGTATTATTTGGGTTTGAAAAATGGACTTTCGTAACTTCGTTATTTGCAGGTTTCTAGGATGGTGAGAATTGAGAAGGATCAAGTGAAGCAGAAACATACTGAAACTGAAGGAGGGTTTTTAGGACTTAACAATAGTGAATCCTCATCGGCAATCTGCCAGTCTTTCTCGGTATCTTCTGTGTATGTATGTATGGATTCGACATAAATAAAAATGTCCAATAATCAATTATCTTTTCTCCTTGACCAGCGTCCAATAATCTTTTCGGCATGCTCAGTGATCAAGTTTTTGATGAATTCACACATAGATCGTTCACCAACCAACCAAATGCAAATACAAATATTACTCTTTAAATATTTGGTATTCCTAACAAGATATAGATGTCAAATTACACATGTTTTCTAAGTTTAGTATAGGTATAAATTTTCTTATCTATTTCTCTAATATATTTAAATATAATTTATTTTTAAAAAAATGGTAAAAAATTTACTTCAAACTTAAACTAGAGACTCGTGTAGCAAAATATTTTATTTCAAGAGCTTTTGTCTATTATGAAAAGTATTGATCATCTGTATGAATTTTATGAAAAATTCAGATATAATTTACTTGATCTTGCTGAAAAAATAGTGTTATGGTATAATAGTTCATGAAAGAGATGAAAAACCTATCTCATAGGAGCGCTTTTTCTTAAAACAAATGCATTTCGCATCATTTTTTGCCGAAGAGATAAACAGTGTATACATCAATTTTTCATGTTGATATAATACTACCCAAAAAACTTATCAGGTTCCATAGCTAATCGCCATCCCCACCACCATTTCATTCCAAAGAACACACTCCCACGTATCATCGACATTTCCTTGTATTGAAGCCTAACTCTTTTGGCTCCCACATTGCCTTGGATATATATAGTTAACGCAGCATAAACAACGACCAGACGTCAGCACACGGATATCTTTCCAGATCCAGTAACCTTACCTGCTTTCTCAATTTATAATCAAACCACACTTTCCGGCTCGATTGAACGGGTATCAGATCAACACACAGCCAGCCAAGATGGATTAATAGAAAACATTTTATTATAAACCCGTATTAGCGGGGGACACTAGACATTTAAGAGTACGGAAATATAAACAAACTGATAGAAAACATCACACAAATTTATTTGAGGGGCCAACAAAGGACCCCGACACTTCAATTTCTTCAGAACACATAAACCACCACACAACAGAAAGGGACCAACAAAGGCAAAATCCGGCCAATGACGCTCAGTTTCCACCACGAAGGCGAAGCACGAGGTGAAGGGTGGACTCCTTCTGGATGTTGTAATCGGCAAGGGTCCTTCCGTCTTCGAGCTGCTTCCCAGCAAAGATAAGCCTCTGCTGGTCTGGTGGGATCCCCTCCTTGTCCTGAATCTTGGCCTTGACGTTGTCAATGGTGTCCGAACTCTCCACCTCCAAAGTGATGGTCTTGCCGGTCAAGGTCTTGACGAAAATCTGCATGCCTCCTCTGAGACGAAGGACAAGGTGGAGGGTCGATTCCTTCTGAATGTTGTAGTCTGCAAGTGTACGTCCGTCTTCCAGCTGCTTTCCAGCAAATATCAACCTCTGCTGGTCTGGGGGAATACCCTCCTTGTCTTGAATCTTAGCCTTAACGTTGTCGATGGTGTCTGAGCTCTCAACCTCGAGAGTGATGGTCTTCCCAGTCAGGGTTTTCACGAAAATCTGCATGCCACCACGGAGACGCAAGACAAGGTGGAGGGTAGACTCCTTCTGGATATTATAGTCGGCCAAGGTGCGGCCATCCTCGAGCTGCTTACCAGCGAAGATGAGTCTCTGCTGGTCTGGTGGGATACCCTCCTTGTCTTGGATTTTCGCCTTCACGTTGTCAATGGTGTCTGAGCTCTCCACCTCCAAGGTTATGGTCTTCCCTGTGAGGGTCTTGACGAAGATTTGCATGCCACCACGAAGACGGAGGACAAGGTGGAGGGTAGACTCCTTTTGAATGTTGTAATCGGCTAGGGTACGACCATCCTCAAGCTGCTTTCCGGCGAAGATCAGCCTCTGCTGGTCTGGGGGTATGCCCTCCTTATCTTGGATCTTGGCCTTGACATTATCAATGGTGTCGGAGCTCTCGACCTCAAGAGTGATGGTCTTGCCAGTGAGAGTCTTAACAAAGATTTGCATACCACCACGGAGACGGAGGACGAGGTGGAGGGTGGATTCCTTTTGGATGTTGTAGTCGGCAAGGGTCCGGCCGTCCTCAAGCTGCTTCCCGGCGAAGATCAGCCTCTGCTGGTCTGGGGGGATGCCCTCCTTGTCTTGGATCTTGGCCTTAACATTATCGATGGTGTCGGAGCTCTCGACCTCAAGAGTGATGGTCTTGCCGGTGAGAGTCTTTACAAAGATTTGCATCCCACCACGGAGACGGAGGACGAGGTGGAGGGTGGATTCCTTTTGGATGTTGTAGTCAGCAAGGGTACGACCGTCCTCGAGCTGCTTCCCCGCGAAGATCAGCCTCTGCTGGTCTGGGGGGATGCCCTCCTTGTCTTGGATCTTGGCCTTGACATTGTCGATGGTGTCAGAGCTCTCGACTTCGAGAGTGATGGTCTTGCCGGTGAGGGTCTTGACGAAGATTTGCATCTACATTATACAAAAACACAGATTAAACAGTGATAGCAAAATTCCAACAAGGCAAACAAGATTATGAATTGATCTAGATAAATCACTCGAAATCTTTCTTTTTTCAATGGGGGGAAACAAAAAATAAATCCGCAAGAGGTTATTAGCTTCAGGAACAGATCTGAATGTCTTTTTCAGCGGATAAAATATTTGAAGTCGGTCAGAGACAATCACAAAAGAACTCAAACAAGAAGCCGCCTCACGATGCGGTATCCAAAGCTACTTATGATTAATCAATCGAGGACTTTCAAATCGAAACAATAAACACAGATACCCAGCCTTTAGATCTGCGCGTCTTTTTCACGAATAAAACATGTGAACAAAAACAAAGGTTATCGGGAAATCCCTAAAAGTTCTTTTGGCATCAATCTGCTTACGCCGAAAGAACTCCTCGGTAAATCCGAATCAACCTTGATTCGGCTCATTAAAATATCTTTATATAAAAAGGAAAACAAACCATATCTAAACGATTCTTTGCAGATCCATAAGTAGGTCAAATAATTTGGAACAAAAAAAAAGGCAAAACGATACAGATCCAACACAAGCTGAACAAATACAAGATCATCCCTAACAGGCACAGGAATGTGAGGAAAAGAATCTAAATTAAATAGCCTATCATCAAGAACAAGAAAGGAAAACAAAGAAAGAAGGGAAAACGAAGAATACCTTGACAGAGTCTTGGAAGGCTTTTTTGGTAGAAGAAGCGTAGATGAAATTGAAATGCGAAAGAAGAAGGGGCAGGAGGCTCCTTTTATAACAAAAAGAGGTGAACGGCTTCGTTACGGCAACGTCGAAGCGTGACCATTGGGCCAATCATTTCCTAACGCGTGTCCCATGACGTGTCACAAGTGGCTACAGAGGCGGCAACGTTCGGAATATATTCATTGCATTCTCCGTCGGGTTACCGTGGTAACGACGTTATCTTTAGGAGGACAGAGGCTATTCTTTATCATTGGGGCCCACAGGCGAGTGATATTTTACGGCAAATGGGCATTTTTTGGCCCACGCTCCATTATTGGATGGCCCAGTGGTGGTTGTGTGAATGAACTCTTGATTTGTTGGTCGCTCCCCGGGCTTTTCTGACTTATGAATTAAAAAATTAAAATTTAATAATACATACACGGGTGAATTTAGGAGTACTGATTCTACTAACTACTGAGAAATAGTAGGATTTAAATATATGTAGATATATTGATTTCAGCAATATTAGTTCATAAAAATATTGTTAAGATCATTAATCGGATGTTCATTGTGAGGTGGACTCCTCATTCGCGCGTGAGATGATCATGTGGACAGGAATAAGTCATAAAAATAAATCTAACAATCAGCGAGATTGTGTGGATTTTCTTTCCTTCCTTTTTTTTTAAAAAAAATCTTTTCTTTTTCTCTCCAACGACCCCTACATTGGATGGGAGATGATTACGTGGATAGGAACAAGTCACAATAATAAATCTAATTATTTGTCAGGTTCTGCTTCGTGCATGAACGGTTTCCAAATAATAATGGTGATAATACAAGATTCATTCAAGTTTTAATGATCTAGATACATAAAATCATTTTGCCCCCTCCTCAAACAAACTTTAATACAAATAACATTGGGGCTTGAAAGACCAAAACAATTAGCAAAAAATGTCAGGATATGGATTCTTTCCTCTTGCTTCTCATCCTCTTCCATTTTTTTCCCTTGCTAGCCATTACATTAAGATTTAAACTATTCAAATTTAATCTCTTATACAATTATTATTAAAATATTAAATTAATAAAAATATAAATAATAAAATTCAAATGACTAAAATTTAAAAACAACATTAAAAATGCAGTAAAAGTAAAATAAAGTAAAATATTTTGAAAAAGATCAAATCTGAATTATTTAAAATCTTGATTTGATGGTTTGAAATTGAGAAAAGGAGGGGAAGAGAATGGAAAGAAAGAGTAGAGAATCCTCTCCCAAAATAGAGTACCAAACGATAGGAAAGAAGATTCTCTCATCTTCCTTTCAATCCTCTTTCCCTCCTTTTTTTTTTTTAATTTCTAATCATTAGATTAAGATTTGATCTCTTTTACAATATTTTATTTTATTTTATTTTATTTTATTTTACTTTACTTTTATTGTACTTTTAATTTTTTTATTAAATTTTAGCAGTTTAAATTTTATTATTTATTTTTTTATAATTTAATATTTTAATAATAGTTTTATAGGAAATCAAATTGGAAAAATCTAAACCTTGATCTAATGGCTATAAAGGGCAAAGAAGGGAAGAGAGAATCCGTGTCCCAAATGACAGTGAACCTCCAAATAAAGGGGGAAAATTAAAATTCATTTTATTGTTCTAATTAATTATTAATTATAATTATTTTATAAGTTATAACTCCACAAAAATACATTGGTCATTGGGATACATAATTCAGTAAAACAGAGGCTACTCCTATTCAAGATCTTCAATTTAGACATTGTTAATTCAACCAACTCAAATTTAGATTATTAACAATATCAAATAATATAGTTTTAAATTATTTTGTTAGTGTAAGTCAATAACTCAATTCAATGCTATTCATGACCAAAAAGATGCCTAGACATTCAATAAGTTTAGATTAAATTAATAAAAAAGTAAACCAGTAACAGAATCGAGAAACTCATTAGGAAAAGTATCAACTAATACCGAACTTAAAATATTATAATCACGGAACCCCCCACCCCAACTCTAATCCACCCTTTTGTACTCCTTCCTTTTAAAAAAAAAAAATTGTAAGAGGAATTGTCATATATGTCTCTTTTTTTTATAATCAAAATTATAAATTTTAAAAAATATTTATCACATGTTTCAAATTATCTCTCATAAAGCTTGTGCTTATCTCCACAAAATAAATTTATTTCATTAATTATAAGGATAACTTAATTTAATATTTTTAAATTTTAAGTATAATTATTACATTTAACTAATTTTTTTAAACTATGTGAATTATTTTTTTTTTATTTGAAAATGGAGTAATACGTTGAAGCATTGTGTTGTGCTATGGGTCAGGTATCAGTTGAAATTTCTGTCATCATTCTTTTTTTTTTTTTTAAACCCGTTGTCAATAACTTGTCTGGGTGGTGTAGTTGGTTATCACGCTAGTCTCACACACTAGAGGTCCCCGGTTCGAACCCGGGCTCAGACAAGATTATTTGTTCGTTTTAGTTCACAGCTTTCCTTCTTTGGGCACGTACTTGAGGCAACGTTACCTTTTTGGCCAGTTGTCAACGTAACTTAATTAATATTTATTGAACCAACTTGTGGGGTTTGGTTATCTCACGCTTTGCTCATCTAGCGTGATTCTGGTGGGTGACACTCTTGTAGTCAACGTTGGTGGCTTACTTCAGGTGTACGTTTTCTTTTCTAAAGTGTCCGTTCATATTGTAGATAATTAGTGTAATCCAATTTAACCTTCCAACGTCATTTTGTTGATGGGATGTATCCTTGTCTAACTCTAAGAACAATTAAGTTATGAGAGAATGACAGTTAAGGTTTAAGAGAATCAATTAATTTAAAGTTAAATCCGTTTCAATTTTAGAGTTGATCTTTTAATAATAATAAGTTTAATAGTTATAAATATTTATAAGTTTGATTCCAAATGTTACAATTTAATTGTGATACATTTGTAACTTATTTTTTAAATTTTAACATGAAATATAAATATTCAATTTTAATGTTAAAAAATATTAACTCTATTATTTATTCTTTATTATTATTTCTTTATCAACAAAATAAATAGATCCTCCATTTATCCGTTACCTATTATTCATTCTTCAACCTTTTCAAAATTTTAAAAACAAATTGAAATACATCATAACAAAATTGTAACATTGACAGCTAAACTTGTAAACCTTTGAAGCTATTAAACTTATTACCACTAAACGACCAAGAGACTTTGTTGGTATTCTAAAATTGATTAGGATTTAATTTAAATTAATTGATCCCCTTAGAACTTACTCTCCTAGAAAAATTTAATTATATGACTTATAAAAAGAACTCAACAAAACTTCTCTATTTGCCCTATATATACAACTAAAGAGGGTATTGTTTTTTCTTTTCATCCTTAGTGTCAATTACTAATACACTTTATGATGAGTGAAAGATAACTTTGCATAAGAATTTAAGTTAACAAATACAGGGGATAAAATGAAAAAAAAAGTATATGCAGTAAGTTATTTATATTTTGAACTAAAATTAGCTAATGAAAAATGTTTATATTTTGGACCGCCATTCTTCCATAAGCTATCTAAATATACACTACTTTAGAAAAATAAAATTTAGTGAGAGACAATGCCATTTTTCCTCACAAAATTGCATTTTAGTAAGGGATTTCTCCCCTCGTTAAATTCATAACTAAAAATCGGCTCGTTAAAATTAGCAAAAAATCATATTTTCCTCACTGATTAGCAAGGAATTTATTGACGAATTTAGTCCTTCACTAATTTTTAGCGAAGGCCATATCCCTCTCACTAATCGTTCATTAATGCTATTCAAAATTCAATAATTTTAACGAGTAATTAGTCTCTCACTAAATATATCTATATTTAAAAATAATAATACCACATTACCTACCATAAGTGCATCAACTTGTAACATATTGCTAATAATTTTGTACCTCATCAACCGCCATATCACCTACTATCTCGTGTTCCATCACCCACCATGCGTGTGACAACTCATGACACGCCATCATCTACCTCACACCATGTCACTTGCTTCTTACTATATCACATCTTTATTATGTTTATGTTAAGACTAAAACTTGAACCCTTGATCCCTTACTTTTCAAGCTTTATACTTTTCTCCTTTGCTAGTTGGGTCATTATATGATAAATTAAATATATATGTTATTAAAATACACAAATATATTATAACAATAAAAACATATATTAAATTTTATTTTGAATTATTAGTTTGTTAAAAATATTTATATTTTATTTAAATTATTCTTTATAGTATATTTTTAATAAAATATTATTTTATTAATGAAAAAGAACCTAAATAAAGAAAATATTAAATATCAAATAATTTTATAATAAATATTTTAGTTAATTTTTATTTTTAAATGAAAATAATTAAATATATAAATAAAAGTTATTGTCTAAAGTCAATTTTTTGTAGTAAGTAGTTAGGGATAAAATTCCTTACTAATTATCTTATTTTAAAAAGAGATTAGCAATCTCTCTCTAATTTTAAGTCGACCTACCAAATCAACATCTCTGGCTAATTTAGTATTTTAAAGAAGAATAGAAAATTTCTCGCTAAATTTCCCTATTAATTTATATTTTTTTAGTAATGAAACTTTCATGAATATCATGCATCCTTGACGGAATATTTTCATCGGGCTCAAACGGATATTTGCATCTAGCTTGCCATCCAATTATCCCAGCAAACATAGACAAAGAGTATGTTCCATGATATCCTGCAATTCCTCTTCTCTTCTGCAACTCAGATAGATATGTGAACTTGATTCTAAGTTGCCATCATCCATACCAGTGTTTTCATCTTCTCTGGGATTGGATTTCAAATTTCTATCCATTACTTGCTGAGATAAAACAATTTGAAGTTTTGACTAAAAAATACTAACTGTAGACAGTTTATCCCATATGTGTTTTTATCCTTACCGGTCCCTCATCATCTCATTAGGAAAGCAGGTGCTAGTGACTTATCTAATTACATGATTACGTGACCAAAATCCTCATTCTTTCTCTTTCCTAACCACCCAAAGTTAATTTGGACCGGAGGGAGTATGTTACAACTATACTTCTCCCTGTAGCAGATCCATTGCTCCTTCCCACCCAGATAGTTTCTCTTCAATTTTCTCCAAAATCGAACTAAAATGGTTAATGGAAACTAAATGGAAAAATAGCATTCTCCAATACTTTCCCAGGTCACCAATAAGTCTGACTTCATGCTTTTGACTCTATTGGGTAATCCACTGTTAGTGGATTGAGTCCAAAGCCCAGGGGGTTTTTACTGGAATATAGAGAAGACTTAGCTTGAAAACATAAAATGTTATGGGGTCAAATGTATAATTTTTTCTTAATCGTTTAAATTTGAGATGAGGGAACATTTACGTTTTATCTGCGCGCTCAAAACTCCCACTGGTGTGGGCAGTTTAATAGTAAGATAACTTTCAAGCATTCAGATATGTATTTTTGAATTTTTATTCGCTTTGGCTCTCCTTTCTCTCTACCTTTGAGTGCATTTGTTGTGTTCTTGAACTGAATCCTGCCATGGCTTTGTTCCGCATATGTTCTTGCCAGCACAACTACATATATTCAAGTATGTCTTTCTCCTCCAAATCCTTATAGATTCAAAACACAAACTTGAGAAAAATGGACATATATTTTGAGTAGCAAAATTTAGTCTTCCTCTTGTTCATTTCTTGCCCACTGTTTGTAGAGGTGCCACTGCAAATTGCCAAGATTCATCATATTTATTTGCTCATTATTGGCTTCTCCACAAAAAAAAAAAAATTATGAAGTCATCTGCAAAAGAAAAGATGGAGAAGGGTGGTCTGTTTTATGAGCGTTGGTAATTTTTTTTAAAAAAAAGAATTTTAAATTCAGTTGGTTTAGGTTTATCAAAGTTCAGTTAATGGTTAAATTTACTAATTTTAACTCATCTAATTGTACGAAATTTTAATTTGGCATTCTTAGTGCAAAATTAAATTAACTAATTAAGCAGATCCTCTCCATTTTTTACTTTGGTTTACTGTAGTTTCACCAAACGTTCACCATTAATTTTAATCAATGGTTTTTTAAGTACCATGTAATGTCAGTCTATTATTAAATTCAGTAAAACTTGTTTTGTAACTAAAAATAAAATTAAAGATGCAAAATAGAACGCACCCCCCCCCCAAAGATAAATTACAATTTAATCACTTACTTTGACCAACAAATTTGAACGGACACATAATTTTTTTCTTATTATATTCGTGCCTCTCTTTATTCAAAATGCTCAAAGCCATGCTTACAAAATAATCAGAACATGTGTCTAGTTGCAGCCTTGGAGGTGCCCACCCTACGCAACATATAGTAATAGTACTAGCTACTGGGGGTGGAGCTAAGATTTAATAGTAAGGGTGATTGAGATTAAATATATAATATATATATATATATATAACACAAAGTTTTAATAAATTTTGGGGTTGAAAAGTACGCAATATTTATATAATATTAAAAAAATTAAAAACTTGAGGAAGCCATGACCCTTATTGGTCTTCCTCTCCTACATCCCTCTAAATACCACATACGAATAGTGTTTATGATATGCTTGGCATATAAAAGGTTAGGAAGATGAGTTTTTTTATTTATATGATTATCTAATAAGTCATATTAGCGCATTGTTGAACTTAATTAAAGATAATTTTTTAAAAATATTTTTATATTCATACAAATTTAAACTCGAAAAGCAAATTAGTCAGCAATATTGTGTAGAAGGAAATGATTTCTTTGCCTCCTTTTTGACCCGTGACTCCAAACTTTGTAATTGTTCTCGAAGTTTGACTGGTCCGCTTGTGATCAAATAATGCATGAATTGTTGACCCAGGATTTACATACATCAAGTTTCGTAATAGCTGAAAGTACGTATTTGAAATTTATAAACTTCAAACTGAAGATTTTAGAAATTCGGTTGGGGCGAAAATGAATTTTTCGCTTAACAAGAAACCAAACATGCTATGGGAAAGGTAGAACTTATATTTGGGCTTGAAAATGTTGTTTCTATGGCTTCCAAAAAAATATATTTTATTATACTTAGAACCTTAATAAATTTTCAAAAATAAAAAAATTATAAATAAAAATTTTAATTATAAATTGAGAATTTAAATCTCCTGTTTACAATTAAAAATGTTAAATTTGCAATTGTTTAAATCAATAGCTACGAATTATTTTTTATATTTTTATTGAAAACCTAGTTATTATTATTATTTTCTTAAGAACTTAACTGTTATTGATCTCCCTTCTTTTTATTCTTTACATAAATAATGTTACTTTCAGTACATTTTATTGAACAAATTTATAAATACGGCAACATCTTGCAGATTTTAGTTAATATGTTGAATACTCATATATTAAAGATTATTATAATGTATTTTTTTTCAAATTCAAATTAAGGGTTAAGGTAGAACTCGATCTTCAACGTTTCCAACTCAGCACAGCTCATATTAAGTATTTTCTAACACAATTTTATCTCAACATTTTTTATTTAGATACATTCTCGCCTTGCCGTTAGGATTCAATTATGTAGACCATTATTTACTTACTAGGGTGTGATGTTGACATCCACATCACCCTCTCTCTTTTGCCATGTCAGATTTTCTTTTGACTTCTCATCCACCTCATCACCCCAAGCTAACCGATCTCCTTCCTTCCCTCGTCTTCCTCCCTCATTGCCGATCAAACCTCCCTCATTTTCGTTCTCATTGCTGGTGAAACCTCCCTCATTTACAAATTAAAAATTCTAGATCCATAACCACAATCAACATTATCCATCAAAAGAATATTTAGTCCCCTAAAGAATATGAAAATTTGACCAAATAGACAAAGCCAGAACAATAAAAGAACACAGGGCAACATAACAATCAAAGAAGATCAACAAAAAAATGATTAACAGTGAACAAAAAGAAGAGGAAGGAATCAAATTTGACGTGTATCTAGTTTTTGTTTTTATTTTTTAAAATATTCCATGTGGTTGCCATTTGGCATTTCAAGGTCATATTAACAGTCAACATGGTTAAACCCTTACGATAAGGTAAGAATGTACTTAAATGAAAAACATTAGAATAAAATTGTGCCAAAAAAAATACTTTAAAATATAGGGTGCACCTAATTAAAAATATTGAGAGTAGATTTATACCTTAACCTCCATCATTTGCAACACACTACATCCATTCCTAATTATAGAAATAAGATTCCACATACCAAAAAAACTTAATTGTAAAACTAACTTTTTTAAAACAAAAATATAAATTTTTAAAAATACATTTCATTTAATATAAATTTAATCTACACTTGATTATTATACTACAATCATTTCAATTCCCTATCCACTTGAAGGGTAATATTAGAAAACATTATTAATGAAATTTTATTTTTATCAAATTATTTTACATTTTGAAATAATAAAATATTTTTAAAGATTTCTTATAATTTGGGATGGAGGAACGGAGAAAGTATAATGTAACATGTTACACACACAATTATATATGGTTGTGTTAATTAGAGGTTTGTAAGGGATTACAAATCAAGAAATCCAAATCATACCACCCATTTTGATCACATAGCACTTTGTATTAAATATGAAAAATTACCTACATCGTTGAAAACCTAGTCTACTCCAAAAGGGTTCCAAACACAGTAAAACACTCTCTGGAGTCTGACTTGAGAAAGTACTCGATCATGGAGGCTAATAAGCTGCACCATTTTTAGCAGAAAACAATAGAGGCTTTTTAAACCACGCATGCATTTTTGGCTATTAATATTGTCTAAGCGATCACTTTATAGCCTCTTTATTTGTAGGTCTCATGATGATATTCTGGTTTTTCCTTTTCCCACATGGATGTCACACTTCTTGCACTCTATATGTTCATTACTTCTCTTCCTCCCACAACTTCGCATATCAGCAAAGCATATCATACATGACAATGATTTACAGAGGTGGAAGATCATAAGGAACACTGATATAACTTGGACACCTAGCTAGAATCATCTATAAGATACATGAGTGACCTTCTAATCATCCTCCACTATAAGCCTTGCCATTTATTACCCAAATCAATAACCCTAAAGCAATCTCTTCCATGTGCTCTCCCTCCAATTTGTAATGTTGAATGAATAAAGATTCTTTTTTCCTTTTATGCAAATTTATTGTTTGGTTAATACATTGTTTAATATTTAGTACTATCAATTGGTACAAATTAGATCAAATTAGACCCCAAATTTGTGTATGTCTAATTCATTATTCAGTGCTTACTAGTAGTTCTCATTATACATTATTTAAAAATAGTTTAAGTAAAAATGCCTCACTTATTAGTAAAAAATGTCAAACGCTCATTAAAAGAAAGTATAAGAGAAAAAAATACATTTTAACTCTATTTTTATATATTTAATATATTTTTATCCAATCAAATTAAAACATATAAATTTTAATATGTTAATAATATTACTAATATAAGAGTTTGTTATGTAATAAATAATCTATAAAAGATATACATATCTTGACTTAATTAGATATAAGCACCTTAAAGAGAGAGACTATTCAAAAATTTCAGCTAGCCTTGTCTCTTCAAAAGGGTTGGGGGGGGGGAAGAAAATTCATGTGGCCTCATAAAAAATTAATTTCCTAAAAAGTTTATTTGACCGAGATCTGATTTTTGTGTTTTTGACCAAGATCTTATTTATATATTTTAACCTTAAATAGAAATAGTTTTAAAAGGAAGGGAACAATAGTTTAGAAAATAATCTTCTTTGATTCTTTAAATTGAAAATTTTATCACAAAAAATGTATACTATACAAAAAAATTAAATTTTGTTAGCATAGAAAAGTTTTGAAGAGAAAATCTTAAAGAATTATAAAGTAAGTCATTATCAATTGAACCTACCTTTATTGATTAAAGCTCAAAAGAGTTAAATTTTATTAATTAAAATAAAAATCACAATTCTAATAGATATATAATTTTTATGTTATTATAATTTTATATTTTATGTATAGTTCTTTAATAGCATTTGATTTTAATAAATTTTATATTTAACATAATTTAATAAAAATTATAATTAATTTGTTAATAATATTAATATTTATCTTATTGCCCCCGCAAATTAATTTTTCTAGTCCTGTGTCACTGACCTGAAATTTAATAAGACTATAAGTATATAAATTTTACTCAATCATATAAAAAAGAGAAAATTTTGGCCAAATTTGCTCAAGAAGTAGATAGTAGATACTAACATTTTGTACTTTACTAGCTCTTCCTAAGTTTGTTAAAGTTAAATGGATCTACAAAGTTAAAATATTAAAATAATATTGCTAATAATCCAACTCTCTAAGCGTCTGGACTATGACAAGTGCGCAGAAGCAGCGCTAGTTAAAGCTCCATATATCAGTCATGGCTTCCAACTCCAATCAACCCAATCAACATTTCACTCATAATAGCTTGTCCTGAGAGCCAAGTATATCAGCACAATTGTCCCAATGCTCGACCTATTAATTCCAGAAATTAAACACACACACAGAACAAACAGAGAATTAACATTAATTAACGACTCAATTAATTAATATATGTAGCAATTAGTTAAGTGTGAGGAGTGTTGAAACTTACAAAATGGAAAAGAATGCAAGAACCATCCTGGGATCAAGGCCCAAATGAGAAGGGCGTTTGAAACTATTTCTACGAGCTATGCTTTTGGCTTCATTACCGGTGGCCGTCGTGACGACGGTGATATGGTGATGAACCCGTGGGCTGTCACAATAATCGCCGGACCCCACCACCGAAGGCCCGACCTTTTCCGGCATGCCGGCCACACAACACCCTACGATGCGCAAACATGCGTTTACATTATGATGACATGTAGTAATTCATTAAAAAGAAATACTCCAAACTGTTACCAAACTAATTCATGTATCTATCTCCATGGATGATCTTTATTTCAATGACAGACAGCTAAACTGTCCCCATAACTTGTATCATGACACATTCAAAGGGTAGGTTCAAACTTGAACTTGAAGTGTCTGGTTTCTTTTTTTTTTTTTATGTTTTTTTTTTAATTTTTCAACTCCAAACTAACTAACCTTCAACCACCTGCCTGACCTCATGTTACGAGTTTCCTTCCTCCTCCTTGCTTCCAATTCACTCTTTATATCATTATCAATATAAAAGGGTACAACTATATATTATAAAAGTTTATGCAATTTATATATTTATATATATATAATATCAAGTTTCAAAAATTAAATATGCTATTCATAAAACATAAACCATGTAATTAATTAACTTTGCAACAAGCATACAAAGCAATTTATATTTCAGTTTGACTCAATATGTTTTTCTTTTTGACAAAGAGTCTGATACAAATTAGCCTATATTTGAAATTATAATTTTTTTATAATTTTAATTTTTTTTCCATATATTAGTTACTTGAAATTTCAGCAACAACTCTAAGCATTTGTCATGTTGGTTCCTCTATACCTCTCACTTATTTTCTCATGTCTCACTCTTGTCTCTTACTAATCGGAGGATTGATAAAAGCTCACCAATGGCACACCACTTTTCTTAAATAGATAAAATTTAAAATATGTTAGCTTGGAATTCAAATATTGCAATATAGGAGTATGTATAGACATATAATTATTTAATTTAAAAGAAATTGTATAAAGGTACCTTTGGAGGAGGGGGAGCATGCAGCAGGTATCGCATCCCAATCACGGATCGCAGCAGCTGCGACATTAACCTTCTTGTCGCCCCACCCTTTCCTTGATACACTCCTCTGCACCTGATTTCATTTTCATTACTTAATCTCCAATTTTACTTTTATTTAATTTTATCTTCACATTATTAATAAACACATGGCTCTTATTTAAGATTTTAATTCCATCATCATGCTCTGTAATCTCTGCGTGCGAGTGGCTTTGAAAAATTTAAACTTTAAAGGTATACCGAAGCTTCAAGTTCGCAGTAATAAATGCTAATAATAGAATAGATGAGGTTTGCCTCACTGTAACAGAACAGATTTCAGTTTCAATATCTGCCACAAACCAATTTTTTAAAATCAATGGCAGAACATAAAGACCCTGTTTGGCTTCTGGGAAAAACAAACAGAAAGAACTCACCGTGATTCTCGAGTTTGAGTTACTGTCTTTGTTGATGTTGGCTGGAGAAAAGGCTTCCATTTCTATCACGAAACTGTCTGATTTCTGTTGTGTTTCCTTGTTTGACTCCATTTTTGCTTCTGATCCAGACCCAGAATTCATGTTCTGGAAAACAAATCCCAGAAAATTGAATAAGAAGAAGAATCAGAAGAAGAAGCTAAACCAGAAAGGGCGATTCTTACCAACTCTGGAATTGCAGCTGATTTAAAAAGAGGATGATGAATCTTGAGAGACTTTAGAGCCAATTCTTGTTGCGTGCCGAATTGGGCGGAGACTATCTACCACCTGATTAGACCCCCGAAAAGTCAAGACACGGTGAAATTAAACATAGGAATAAACAAACAGCAAATCAAACCCAAACATGACTCAGTGAATAGAAGTCTGGAAAATAACAAAACTGAAATGGCCTTACAGATGGCTTCGCTGGTGAAGAGGAAAATAAGGAAGCTAGAGAAGGAGGGAGAGAAGCATCATCATGTGAGGTTTAACAAAGAAACAAAAAGTTGTGCTGCACAAGATTGGAAGTTTCAGAGGCTTATGCCTACTCCCTTTATATGTTTTTTTTTTTTTTTAAAGATATCTTTCCGGCTCTGTGCTCAACAAAATCCAGCTATTATAATCACCTTAACTCTCTCTCTCTCTCTCTCTCTCTCTCTCTCTCTCTATATATATATATATATATATTATATAACGTAGGAACTAGGAAGTTTGAAGATTATGTTTTTGTAATTACAAGTATTACTATTCATCACTTAGAAACATTTAAATTATAAATTTTATAAATATATAGATATAGATATGATTTTTCTTAAGATATGTTCATAGCCATGTAATCTAGAATCCAGCTATTATAACTACTATCCCCGGTCCTGATTATAAAACAAAATTAATTAACTTCAGGGTTCTTAAAATATGGTAGTTAATATCCTTAAATATGACAAAAAAATTGTGTGACTTTCAATTTTATCCTTCAATCGAATTAATGACAAAAGTGTATCGAGAAATTAAAATTTTACCAACAATTTGGTGCAATAAATTGGGGGCAATATTAAAAAAATAGATTAATTACTACTACATCTTTATTCTATATTTATGATTGAATAGAGTTTTAAAATTTTAACCTATAATTAGAAAGGAAGGGATTGGATTGCTTCATATATAGATTATGGGTCATACATTGCAGAGATTTTCTCATGATAAATAATAAATTATCCCTTCTTAAAGCTTAAATTGTGTGGATATAACCTTTTTGACTTTTAAAAAGATACCCCTAAATGTTTTTATATATATATTTAGGGAAATAGCTCCTTTGCCATAAATTTCAATTTGTCAATTATCAGTTATTTTACTAAATAATGTAATATAATAAGGGGTTTATTTGCATATGATTTTAATTAAGATCCACACGTAACTCAGTTTGAGAGGCTTATCAGTAAATAAAATGTTTAAGATTTTTTTGTTACTAACATATTTATGCTTTCGCCGAATGGCCAGTGGAATATACGATGGAACAACTGATAACAAGGGATTTTGCACATAAACTTGAAAGTTTAGAGGAATTATTTGTCAAGTTTTGACAAATAAATGGGTTATTTTGTAGTATTTGTACCTTCGGCTAGATTCGCGACAATTTTATATAATATAATTATTTTTATATAACAAGTCTTATAATTTATAGCTGGTCAACAAAAATAAAAAAAATATTGATATGGATACGACTAATATAGCCTTCTCCTTCAATTGTTAAAACGAAAATGCATGGTAAAAAAATAAAATATTTTAGTTACTCATAAATCATAACACAAATTAGTCTTTCCAACTAGGATTTTTTTTCCCATATGGTATAGGTTTGATTCCTTTCAATTTAGGGATTTTTATTAAAGAATCACCAATTATAAAATTATTTTATTGAATTTTTTTCTATTGAACATTTTTTTCTCATAGAATATGCTAGGAAATATGTGTAATAAATAAATACCTTAAATGATCCACATATACATATAGAGGACGGTGGCATCTATTAATGGATGATGTGGCTAGCTCTCATCGGTGGCTGGCGGAAAAAAAGATGCAGCCAACTATTATCCTGAGATTCATTGAATCCAAGTTTATTTTTCACTTTTAAAGTGAAAAAAATGAGTAAAGAAAAAAAGATAAAGGAAAAATTGAAAAAGAAAATAAAGAAGCTGCCCTAACTTTCATCATGTATTGAGTTTATTAGAGAGTTTCCTTCATTTTATTTGGGATTAAATTGCATTTTCTTTCATATGCTTTTCTTTAATGTGCATTAGGTACGCTATAATAATAAGTAAAACATTTTTTTTAAACCATTTTGCATATGAGCAAAAATTTCCTTCTATTAACAATTCATTAAGTATACTGTTTTTTAACTAATGTGACATGTTTTTTGTGCTAATTTATTTTTAAATTTTTTTTTATAAAATATTGAGCACTTTGAAGTTTCTTTTTTTTTTTTTTTAAGGAATGCTAAGCAATCTATCCTAATAAATGAGACACTTTTTTTCCTATTTTTTTTTCCAAAAGGGCTAAAAAGTCTCCTCCATCAATAATATATTAGTGACTCATTAATGGAAGGAGATTTTTGTTTGTTTGAAAAATGATTTAGGAAAAAAGATATTTTATTTATTAGTACATGATGCTTGGTGTTTCTTGAAGGAAAATATAAAGAGAAAAATAAAATTTAACCCTTTTATTAATCTAACTATTCGTTGTCAAAAAGAAGGAGGAAACAAGTGTGTGTATTTCTATTAAATAATTTATCAATTTTATAAAAGATTAAACTATCCTAATCTCTTTTTTATGAATAAAATATTCTAATCTTCCTGAAATACTACTTACAAAGAACTGAAAACTAAAATATCAGATTTATCCTGAACGACTTTTTTATATTTATTTTGTTATAATATTTAATATATTTATTTATTTACTTAACATGTTGTAAATAAGAATAATATATAATTAACCTTTAAATTTTATTTTCCATGCGTTTTAGCCAAAATATTTATTTTCCATAGCAATTCCCAAAGAGCGTCGAAACTTGGCTACTAGCATTTAATTTAGATTACATTTTCTCTTGCTCAATAAGTTCTTGCTGATGGTTCAAGATTTTTCTTTTTTCATTTATATAGATCTATCTATAAAATAATTCAAAAATTCTCCATTAGATGAATGTTTGTTTGTAGAATGTTGATAATGTATACTCCCTCTATTTAAAAATAAAATATATTTTTAACTGAATCTCACTCTAAATAAAATAGTTATCTACTTTTAAACTAATCTTATTTTTTTATATTTATTTTTATTAAACACTCTATAATAAATATAGTCATTATTAATATGAGTACTTTAAAAAAATAATAATTACGTTTCAAAAGATTAAAAATAAAAATGCTTTACATGTTTAACATCCAACTCCTAAAAAAATACCTTTAATGGAGGGAGTATAAAAAAGATACCATATATATCTTGGCCAACTTATGTACTAGATTCTAAAAAGATAAGCTTAAAAGAATTCAATAATTAATGATATTATCAATCCAAAAATTTTACTGCTCTTTGAAATAAAATTTAAATTTGTTTGTAAAAAGTGAAAAAATAAGGTGTTGTCTCCTCATATTTTAGGTGATTTTTAAGTTTGTCCCCCTCGTATGTGTGTCCCTAGATTTGTTGCTGGATGTTATATAAAACTAGAATTCATCCCTGAACAATGCACAGAAAAGATTTTATCATACATGATGTAAAATATTATAATTTTGAAAACATTAACCTATTGCGTATTACTACAATACTTTTTTTAAGTTGTTAAGTAGAATCTTCAACATTAGTCTATTGCATATTTCCTGTCATATTTATTTAATATTAGTTACTTATATATTATTTTAGGATGATTATATCATTTATTTAAAGCATGCAAATGCAATTATATAATAACTTTGTATATTTTAATGTACAAGAGAACATACCAAAGAAATATGTATCTCTTTTAATAAATGAAAAAAGCCTTAGTTAAAAATTTTAATGGTGGGAAAATAAAATGGAACAATTTAAATTTCAATGGGCTTTTATTTTATTTATAAAAAAAGACATTAGATATTTAAGAAAATAAAATTTAGATCTTATTGATGAGAATTTCATCCATGTGATACCATCTTGTTGAGATGCACCAAACTATTATTGTATTAAAGTTTATATTATGAAAAAAAATGAAAAGAAAAAAGAAAAAGAGGGGAGAGATTTAACCAAATGATGATAATTATACGGTAAAAAGTGCATAGCTCTATATAATGAATGGGGAACATTGATTTTCTACTTAGTTTGAGAAAAGTAGAGGAAGGAAGGATAGATTTTAGTTTGATTTTAAAATATTGGCAAATAGAATTATAACATTTTAATAGAGAGCAAATAAAAGAGAAAAATAAAAAAAATCAATTAAAAACTTTCAACCATATTTCTCAATTTGTTAACACTAAACTCATCAAAGTATAAACAATATATTAAAACAATGCTAAAAACTTTAGATAACACTTGTCATTCTTTTTAATCTGTCAACTACATGCACATTAAAAAAAAAAATATTAGCAGCAACTTACTATTCAAAATTTATCATCCCTCGCAAATTAAAAACATAATAAACAACTTATTTATTTAATAATTTTTTTATTTTGATACATGCTAAAATTATAAATAATACCATATTTTATTCTATAATCTTTCACCTCGTTCAATTTAAAAATTAATCTAAATAATAATGCAAAAAAAAAAATTTAGTAACTTACTGTTCATGAGAATTAAAAAATTTAACATGTTATAACTCATAATTTATTACCCCATGTATAATGCATTGTTATAAGTCATGTGAAAAAATTTAAAATTTAAACTGTAAAATAAAAAGATAAATTAAAAATATAATAATTTCATAAAATTCAAAAAAAATAAAAATGTTAAAATAATTTTTTATCTCATTAATTTTTTAATAATCTATGATTAAAAATATTTTTAAAAATATATGTTTTTGAAAACAATAAAAATATTAAGTGTAATAGATGTGCAACTATTTTAACAACATAATATAACTCAGAATTTATTAATTCATATATAATGTGTAATTATAAGTCATTTAAAAATATGTAAAATAAAAAGATAAATTAAAAAATTTAAGAATTTCATAAATTCAAAAAAATAAAAATCTGAAATAAAAATATTAAAAACAATATTTTATATTGTTATTTTTAATAAATATATTTTAATAAATTATTATTAAAAATTATTAAAAAATATATTATATTGTTAACTTTTTAATAATTTATTATTAAAAATATTTTAAAAATAATTTTTTTAAAAAAATAAAAATATTAAATAAAATCGCTTTTATTGTATGTCTATAGTAAAAAGATTGTTTACTGTACATGCACAGTAAAAAAGCGATTACCGCATGATAGGCATGGCATGAGCTCGGGGGCAACACGGGTAATGCACTGTTCATTGATGATCCCAAATTTCTATGGACAAAGATAATGTAATTTTCCGTAAACGATAATTGTCTCATCTATTTAAAAACTTAAATTAATCCTTAATAGATACTTTCTTTATTTCACAAGTTAATTAATTCCATCATTATTTAATTGAACTAAATTCCAGATATATTTTTTCTTAAAATTACTGCTGCAACTCTAATTTAGTGTCTTCTTTAAAATATGCAAAGCATTCATTCCCATCAGTAAAGACTCTATAATTAAATAAAAAGAGGTTTAATTCCGGCTAAAAACAACCAAAGAATATATATCACCAATAAACACAAAATTACGAACTTTTTTTCTTGTAAAGATGCAAACAGTACATACTGATACATATAATTCGTGGAATTACTCAATAGGCAATTGAAAGCGACATAATGGGCAAGTATGACCAGTTTTTAGCCATTTTACAATGCAATTATTGTGAAAAATATGGTCACAAGGCAATGCTGAAGCATCAACACCATCGTCGCCGCCGCCATCATCATCAAAATTTTCCAAGCAAATGCTACATTGGCTTGCCTTTGCTTCGTTGCTAGACATCTTCATCTTCTTCAGTGATGTTAGAGCCTTTTCTGTTGCCGGAACCATAAACAAGTGTTGCATGGATTGTTCTATGGCTTCATTGACTTGCCGTGACTCCACATCATCATCATCATCATCATCATCACTAATAACGTGTAAATTTTGATTATATTCAGCAAAAGTGGCAAGTT
This sequence comes from Prosopis cineraria, assembly GCF_029017545.1. Classification (NCBI taxonomy): domain Eukaryota; kingdom Viridiplantae; phylum Streptophyta; class Magnoliopsida; order Fabales; family Fabaceae; genus Prosopis; species Prosopis cineraria. The sequence continues at coordinate 28,663 of NW_026556569.1, forward strand.
GCTGATGATAAGAAGATTCTTGAACGAATTGATGCTCTATAAAATGATCCGTTCTTGTTGAATAACGAATATAATCAATATCCATCGCATATTCGTCGTAAGGAAGTTGAAGATGAAAAAACATAGGTGCTAAGCCATGATCAGTGGGATCAACATGAACATGAAAATACACGATGAGAGGTATTAAGAGATGTTGAGCAGCTTCAATGGTGGTATGTTGGATTACTTCTTGGTAGTAAGATGTGATTTTAGATGCCAATGACTCGAAATCATTTTCAGAGAGATAGTTGGCTACGTTTGTACGGAGAAATCCTGGAACATCTCGAATTAGTTCTCCACAAGGCATCGTCAATGGAGATTCAAATACTTCAAAAGGTGTCATCTGAAGGAGTCCTGTGTTACGTGAAATCCCACGTTGAATCACAGTAAAGCTGATGTCAAATCTATCTTCCATCAAGTCTTCCGTGAGAAGAACGCAAGAATATGTCATGATGATCACAATTCAACGAGGACGATGCTTTGGTACGGTGCGATCGATGGAAATATTAAGTCTCTCTGTGAAAAGAAAGTAAAGATCAGATGATGAATTTATAATTAAGAACGGAAAAATCACCAGCATCTCAAAAGAGATTAGTCTCATGAATTCTATTCCTTATATTCATCATCAGTAAAGAATCACTGGTTAAAATAAGATTATTTTCAACGTTACGCAAAAGATTAGAGAGCTTACTTGACTTTGCTCGAATTCTCTATCGCCACAGTGTTTGTGTTTCAGGTACGGTGTGACTTGACCTCAATCCAACCTCTTATTTATAGAGTTTTCAAACTCAATTAAAATGATACAATATCTCTATAAGATATGTTTTGTATTATCTTCTTTTTAAAATTCTAAATCTTTGTAAAAATTAACGAATTTTAGTTATTTAGAAATAATTTATTTATTCTATACATTATCTCTAACGATTTTTATTATCTTAGGTTTAAATAACAGCCCAATTTAACAAATATTAATTATTTAAAAATAATTCATTATATCTATCTTAAATTTAAAAATATAAATTTTTAGTTTGAACTTTGAAGTCTGAAGCTACAATTTATAATTATCACTTCATTTTCTGGAAATTCAATATTTATATAGCCTTCTTTTTTGCTAAACAAAAATACATGGTAGCAAGATCCTCGCGAAGGAGAAGATTGCAATCAGGAATTTCTTCCTCTCTCTCTCTTTTTTTTCAATTTAAAAATGTCTTCGTTTATTCCCAATTTTTCCCTTCAATTTAAGAATTGATTTATCAATTTTTTTTCTGATTGTAATACTTTTTAATTATGGAAATTGTTTGTATTAACCACTTTTAAGTAGAGTGAATTGGAAGAAAATATATTATTGTAATTAATAATACCTTGGGAAATTAAATATATTGGTAAATTTAAAATTAAGAGTATAATCCAGTGATATTCCTTCCGCTTTCATAAAATTATTAAGATATTCTTTATATTTTTAAAATCTAGACCTTTGTTTTACCATTGGGAGTATTTCGTTAAATATTTTAAAATACTAATTTTTTTATTTTAATCATGTCAAAAAATTATAATTTTTAATTGTTATTTATAATTAAATTGTTTACTCCAAGAAATTTAAATAATTAAGTATCTAAATATTTAATTTGATATTTAAATTTATTATATTAGAATTAATGAAATATTAAAAAATAAACAGAAATTATATATATTAATTTAAATATGTGTTTGAATATTACTTTAATAAACCTATGTATTTAATTTCTTTAAAATATTATTAAATAAAAAATTTCACATTACTATTTTTTTAAAATATGAACAAAAAATTTAAAAAATATACTTGAACGAATTTTAGACATTTGTGTTTTAAAAGAGGTATTTTGGTTTAACATATATAACTTAATGGTTATCTAGCCGCTAGGTTGATGAAAGTGAAATCTCAAAATAAAATGAAAATTTGTATTATATGACTATTAATTTTAGGAGAAATTCATATAGATTTTAAAAATAAAAAATATCTATAATTGAAATAAGATAAAAGGATCACTGTTTCAAAAAAATAAAAGAATTAGTGTTTTTTTATATAAGCAAATTACTCCTTAAACTTTAGATTCAATAGTATTATAGACCTTGAACTTGTTTATTGTATAAAATATTTCTTTAATTTTTAAAAATATTATAATCTAACCTTTTTTATTAACAAAAATTAACTCTCGTCATTAGTTGATTAAAAAAAATCAGAAAAAATACATCAAAAATTATAAAAATGATCCAACAATTACAAAAAATACCTCAAATATTATAGAAAAGGGGCAAAAAAATTTATTTTTATGATTTTTGTGGTCCTTTTTCATAATTTTTTTGATCTTTTTTTGTCATTTTCTGTTGTTAATTATAAGGGCTAAATTGTATTGTTTTAAAATTTTAAAAATAATTTTCACAATAAATAAAATTAAGGTTTATAATATTTTTAAACCTAAAGTTTAGAGAATAATTTACAGATATAACCCCCTCCCCAAAATCACCCCTCTAGTTGGAATATAGAGTCAAGAGACGCGGTAAGAAGCAAAAATATTCCACGGGTGAAAAAAAAATTACAGAACCAATTTCAAAGATGAAAAGGCATAAGCAAAGAATTTAGAATTTTCTAAAATTTCTTTTTTGAATACTATTTCTAGTTTTATTTTGAAATTTCAAATCCATTTCAACACCAATCTAAGCTTTTATACCCACCGTTGAGCTTGTTCTTTTATTTGTTGTTTTTCCCCAACTCTTGACGCATCACAAAATCGGATTAGAATTTAAAGGTAGGGGTGCCTTTTTCTATTTCACTTCTATCTCTTGATTTTGATAATAAGTATTAACTAAAACAAAACATTTTAATAAGAAAAGGGCCCAGACAAGTTCAATTATTCACAATCAATAGATAACCAGGCAAGCGGTGACAAATTGTATCTTATATTTATATTTTACATTTTTGGAAAATTAATTATATAGAGCAAAAAATGGAAGTACTTAGATTGAATTTATAATACCATTTTACTGACATTCATGCTTGATTGTACTAAGAGCAAAAAAGAGAGAGAGAGAGAGAGACATCTCAACTAAAGTGACAATTTTTTCAAGTATAAATAGTACGCTGCTAATATCAAAAAATTGTCACATATACAATGATCGAAATTGAGTTCCAATCACTTATTTTTAGTGATAAGAACCATACACAAGTGGCGGTTCCCCCCCCCCCCCTTTAAATGAGATTTTTATGAGTTGGACTTTATTGATGGGCTGAAGGCCAATGGGCCTTGGAAGCAGCGATAAGAACCATATACAAGTAACTTGTAAAATACGAACATGAAATGGAAGATTACAAACTAAAGTTAATTTAATTAATAAGAATTTAATTCATAATTCATAAATTTATAAAATCAAATTTCATTATCAATATAAAAATTTTGTCAATAAATAATCTATTAATATATCTATAAATGTTATTTGAACTTAAAGGTATGTCTTAACCCGGCAAGTTATAGGAATTAACTTAACTGAATTTTTCTTCAAACAAAAAAAAAAAAGAAATCTAAAAGATCTAAAAAATCAATGGTAATACTAATAATAAATAATAACAAATGCCCTATTCATGGAGGATTCGTATATACTTTACCTCGCAAACATGGTACGAAACCTTTATGCCTTATTCCATACCACTTTTATTTTATTTTATTTTATTTTATTTTTGTTTATAAATCTATAGCTAAGCAATATGCATTCTCATATTTATACTGACATGCATCCAAACACACACCGAAACACACAGATATTACACACACACACACACACTAATAGCCATTTGAAAGATCAATTCATTACTTGCATCACAAATATTGTATGAAGTCACAATTAATAAACTAGTGCCGCAAGATTAGTTAACTATTGCTGCCTAGCTGTTGGCGGACCCATGTATAGCTGTGAGTTATAGTAAATTTAAATATCTTTTTGCTAATGTTTATGTTCTTTTTGTACTTTTACAAATTACTTATTTCTTTTACTTATTTTTCGGGCAATTTCAATTCAATTTTCGTGTGATGTGGACAATTTTATATATTTTTTTATAAGATAAATGAGCAAATTATCTTTTAAACTTTAAGTCAAGTAACACCATAAATACTAAATTTATTTATTAAGTAAATTTTTTTCAACTTTTAAAAATGGTACAATCTACTCTTATCAATAACAAAAGTTAACTTTAAACGCAGTTGATCAAAAAATAATAGAAAATAATTTCAAAAATTATAAAACTTTTGGGATTTACGGTTTAGACTGTTAATTGACTAGAAAATAATTTAATTTTTTTTTAATTTTTATTGATGGTAGAGGGTTAGATTGTATGATTTTTAAAAATTAAAGGAATAATTTATTCAATAAATGAGTTCAAAGTTTATGGTGTTACTGTACTTAAATTTAGAGGTAATTTATTCGTTCACTTTTTTTTTTTATATAATCTACATGCAATCTTTATTTAAGTACACCAGATTGATATGAGTTTGAAAATATTATTTACTTTTGTAGAGTGGTAAATATATTATTAGTGAATTATAAGATTAAATTTTTAATGATTAGGATTTTATATTTTGCAAAATTATTATTAAGATGTGAAACTATAAAAAATAAATCAATTTAAACAGTAAAAGTTTGTTTTAAACAGTTTAGAACCGTAATTAAAAAATAAAAAATTATTTTATAAAGTATTAAATCCTAACCATTTAAAATTTTTTTTTAACTGGGTTTTAAGAGAGTAAAAATTTTTATTCATTGTGCCGAATGGACAAATTTGATTGCCATGTTTGATGTGTCTCAGCATTCTTATAAGGATATCATTGAACTTGCTAGATTTTTGTTGAACATAGGGAAGGAACTGTTTCTCTAAATTTTATGCATAGGGAAACTGCTGTGATCATACTCTAGCCAGAATGATCTTGACGGGGCAAGCATGTGTTTTTTAGCCTTTGATATGAAATGATAAGATCTCGTTGTGTGTGCTCATTAATTTTTTTTAAATCAAGGGAAAATGATATTTAAGACTCTCAATAAAATATACCACAATAAAGGTCTATAAGTTTGCATTTGATATTATCTTATAATTTATAAGTTAAAGTTCAGTTTTTAACAATAATATATATATATATAATATATTTGTAAGGCAATATTCGATATAAAATTGATGAAAAATTATTGTAAAAATTGTTTTGAGATAGCCATAAATGTCATATTTCTTTTATTAATGTCACTCCCTTTTCATTCAAAAGAAAAGATTGGCCATAAGATACTTTTAATTTTCTCAATGAAATCAAGAAAATGCGGTTGAATTGATTTAACTAGGGTTGAAAATATAATAAATTTATAATTTTACCCTTATTCAGAGAAAATTTTTAAAATTATATTACATGTTTTATAATTAATAAATTTAAATAGAGATAACTGAAAAATATAATTAATATTTTATAAGTGACTTATATTAGGTATCAAAAATTTTTTAAAAGACACTTTATAACATGGTAGGGAGGGTTGTAAATTATTATCAGTCTTGACCAAAAAGCTAGATAGATTTAG
>NW_026556570.1:0-34282 GCF_029017545.1 Prosopis cineraria
TTTAGAATTTAGAGAGATGTGTTCACTTTTGTGATTATAATTCATTAGATGGCCCTCGTAAAAATTTCTTATTTATAAATATATGACTTTTTAAAAAGATATCTCTTCATTTTAAAAGTACTCTAACCAGAAGTAAATTAAATTTACCAAAATTTGAAATACTCAAGTTGCTGGCATGTTTTCTAACCAATCAAAAATAAAAAATGACGTTTCCGAATCGATTTTCTTTCCGCAAGTTTGGTGAGGGGATTTTTCAAATTTACGTTTGACCTTGGACAGTTTATGGACATAATTCTATTTTTAACAGCTGCTGAAACATCATATCTCAAGTAAATATGTCTACCATATCTCGCAGTTGAAAGTTTGAATATTTTCTGTCACAGCACTTTCCTATCTTTCTCTTTTAGGCTTTAGCTCTCCTGTGACTTGGTTTTCTTTTCCTTTTTTCCGTTAATATAAGGTGATCTTTTTCCCTTAAAAAAAAAAAAGAACGTTTGAGTATTTTTAGGAGAACTGAAAAATGAATAGGTTCTTAAATGGGACTTTTCAACCAAGGCTCCCCCCATTTTTATCGTAAATCTCTGGTTAACATAAACTGTTGTTTTTTTTTTTCAAAAGATCACCTCCAATTTTAGGCCCAAAGTGAATTAATAAAAAAGGAAGAAGAATATAAATTATTTGGGGTAGCCTCCAAATCAAGATCAATTGTTATTAATGTTGATTGTTAGTCATAGATTTATACTTGAAGGCCAAGACACCGAGTTCTAGAAATAAGACAATTGGCTTGTCACTTAGAGCATGAAGTGGTGGGAGTGAAAAAGAAAAAGAAAGAGTGACAGATAGGTCTCCATAATTCAAATTAAAATTTAAGTGTCAAACTTTAAGAATTTATAAGTTTGATTTTCAATTTTGTAATTTCATTATGATGAATTTGTAACTTATATTTTAAATTTAAATAGGAAAAACAATTTTTTCAATCATGTTAAAATTTTAAAAATAAGTTATGAATTTATTACAATAAAATTATAAAATTAAAAATAAAACTTGTTAACATTTAAGGCTTAATCTTAATTAATTAATTCCCTCATTTGTCATTCTCAAAAAATAAAAAAATAAAAAAAAGTTGAAAAAAGTGAAGAGTGAAGAAGTGTGCAGGCCTGTGGGGTGCGGGGTGAAAAAGTAAAACAGAGAAGAAATGAATGAAGAGTGAGAGGTGTGAGGAAATGACTTTTGGGAAGAGAAGAAGAAAACGTTGCCTGGAGAGTATTGTATTTTAAATACGTAATAAAATTTTCCTCATCCTCATTTCATTTCTGTAAGCCTTGCCCGTTCATGTATCCAACGTAAACTTCTACCAAGGATATTACTAACAATGTATCTACTCATTTCTTTATTGACCGCAGCTCAACCCTCAAACAATCAAGTCATTAAATTTGAATACAAGTAATTATAGTGGCAGTGACATTCGAGCAAACCTTGAAAAACCTGTCCTCAGTCCTAGGGTGACATCAGCAAATGCAATTCTTTTCTCCCCTAGCTGTTTAAATTCTGCATATTCAGTTACTTGCCATCAGCCTATAAAAATATGACAAGAACTAATCAACTATTTTCATCTTAATGCAGAGGAGACCTAATTCTTCCTATCCTTTTTATTTCTTCTTTTATGCTTTATTTGGGTTCAAAAAAAAAAAAAAGAAAAATTTCTTCTGTGTTCAATGGATGTTAAGAATGTCAAACTTTGGTCTTCCTGTTACCATTGTAGTTCCAAAGATTCTCTTTCTTTCCTTGTAACTTCATCCCCTCTTGTAACAATCCTACCTTACAATTGATAGGTCAGATCTACAATTAAAAAGAGATGAGACACCGTAGAGCAAGCTCGGGAATCCTAGCATTACAAATCCTCAGTGGATCGCTTCTTTTGTGCATGAGCTCAACATTTAGCTCTGCAACTATGACCCTACAAGGAAACGAAACTGATCTTCAAGCTTTACTTGACCTCAAGAGTCAGATAACTCGAGATCCAGTCAAAACAATGAGTTTCTGAAACAATTCATCCATCACTGCAAGTGGGTAGGAATCACCTGCAACATCTCCACCGGAAGGGTGGTGCAACTGAGCCTTGGACAGCAGAGATTGGCCGGCACCATTTCACCTTCTATAGGAAACCTCACATTTCACAGAGAGCTCAACATAAGCTTCAACAGCTTCCACGGTGAATTTCTTAATGAAATGGGTCGTCTGCTATACCTTCAACATATAATCATTAAGGGGAATGACTTTTGTCAGGAAGTGAGCAAATAATCAGCAAAAGAAAACAAGAGAAAACAATTGAAAGTTATAAAATGATAAAAGATGACACGAGAAATTGAATGTGGGAAAACCCCCAATTTGAGAGACAAAAAAAAAAAAAAAAACTCACAAGCAACGAGTGAGTAATTTCACTATAGAAGATAGGAATTACAATAATTATCTCTTTTATGAGAGATGGAGAGACAAGATATATATACAACTTTTCATCAACTAAAAATATTATCTTGAATAATAATAAATATCCTCTAAAATATCAAATAGAAATATGATAAATTTACACCAATATAATATATAAAATACGAAGGATTATAAAGATTTGAGTCATAATCTCAACAAACTTCCGCTTGACTCAAATTTAGTAATGCTCGTAATAACCAAGTAGCCCCAAAGGACAATTAAGTGCTATAAATACTAACTAAGCCCAAGTAATACTTGAACTTAATATCAGGAAGAGGCTTCGTAAGCATGTTTGCTGGATTTTGGGATGTTTGAATTTTCTTCACAATAATTTCACCAATTGCAACAATATCTCTGATAAAGTGATGTCTGATTCTATATGTTTAGTTTTCGAGTGATATCTATCATTCTTAGTTAAATGAAAAGCACTTTGATCATCACAAAAAATATTAGTAACTCCTTAGACAACCTTAAGTTTAACCAAATAGCTTTCTTTACACCCTCAATTGCTACTATATGCTTTGCTTCAGTTGTGGATAATGCAGAAATAGATTGGAGAGATGCTCTCCAGCTAAGAAAAGAGCTATAAAGGGTGAAAATATAGGTAGAAAGAAACTTTTGTCCATCAAATGTGAGTGGACATAAGACAATATAGGAAGTCCCATATTGGATAAATTTGGGTTTAATAATTAATATATAATAAAGAGGAAAGACTCATAAACTTGAGTCTTGAGGTTTTGAGTAAAAATATGGCACCTTTTTGTTTCTCTTATCTCTCCTCTCCTCTCCCCCATTCTTGGACGGTCACATCTCATTCTTAACAAGTGGTATCACAATTAGGTTTTACTCGGAACCTGTAAGCTCATTATTGTTCATATGTTTGAGTATTAAAAAAATGGGACTAACCCTGCTGACGTCCTTCCGCAGCTCTTGCCCCTTCTCTCCTCTTCCCCGGTTCCTGGGCGGTTGGGAACATTCCAAGTAATCAAAGTCATTATAAAGAATTGAGGATGATACTTGCAGGTCACAAAAATTTCACAGGAACAATCCTAACATGCATAAGGAATTTTTCTTCTTTATCTTCGTTAGTCTTTGGAGTAAATCAGTTCTATGGAAGCATACCACATGAGATAGGCTATTTATCAAGCTCAAAAGTTCTTAGATTATATGTGAATCACTTATACGATATAGTTTCTTCTTCTATTTATAACATTTCCTCTATGTTTTACTTCATTGTTGGTCAAAACAATCTGCAAGGTAGTATGCTACCTGATGTTGGATTAACTCTTCCTAACCTTGAGATATTTGGTAGGGCAATCAATAATTTAACTTGAACTATTCCAGCATCATTGTTAAATGCTTTGAGACTACAACTTATTGACTTTACTAAGAATGCTCTTACTGGAACACTACCTAAGAACATAAGAATTTTGAAAAGTTTATCTTGGCTCAACTTTAATCAAAATAGAATTGTATCTACTGGAAATGATTATGATGGCCTAGGTTTTCTTACTTCTTTAGTTAATTGCATTGTACTTGAAGTTTTAGGTCTTAGTAGTAATTTGTTTATAGGAAAATTGGCCAACTCAATTACAAACCTATCAAGCTGATTAAGAAAATTAATGTTAGGTGAAAATGCATTATATGGAAGCATCCTTATTGCAATTGGAACTCTTTCTAATTTGGAAACTCTTGGATTGGAAGGAAACGTTCTAGCTGGCAGTGTCCCATATGGAATAGGAAAACTATAAAATTTGGGCCGTTTTGATTTGAATGGCAACAACCTTTCAGGAACAATCCCTTCATCTCTGGGAAACTTAACTTCATTGACATTGCTCTTCATGGACAATAACAACCTTGAGGGAAGTTTCTCTTCAAGCTATAGAAATTGTCAGAAGCTTCTGGTACTAAGTCTTTATAATAACAAGCTCATTGGCACCATACCGAAATAAGTGGTTGGCATTTCTTCACTTTCAGTGTACTTGGACGTCTCTAATGATGATCTTACAGGACCTTTACCAAATGAAGTAGAAAATTTATGTATTCTAATAAAGCTAGTACTCTCAAAGAACAACTTTTCAGTATCATTCCATCTTCTATTGGAAAATGTGTCAGCTTGGAGCAGTTGTACTTGCAGGGTAGTTGTTTGAAGGAGAGATTCCTTAGAGTTTGGAGGGATTGAGAGGTTTAGAAGACATAGATCTTTCATGTAACGACTTGTCTGGGAAGATTCCTGAATTCCTCAGTGAGTTTTTAGCTCTCAAACATCTCAATCTTTCTTATAATGACCTTGAGGGTAAAGTGCCAAAGGTAGGGATCTTTAAAAGTGCAACTTCTACTTCATTGTACGAAAATAGCAAGCTGTGTGGTGGTATCCTGGAATTCAATCTATCAACAAGCACAATCAAATCATCAAGAAAATCTCCTACTTTGAACTTGGCAATCCCTCGCTAGTACTCTGGTGTTTATCATCCTTCTATCACGCTGAAGACAGAGCATTAGTCATAGTGAAAGTATTAAATCTTCAACAAAGAGGGGCTTCAAGGAGTTTCATTGACGAATGCAAAGCTTTGAGAAGAATAAGGCACCGGAACCTTCTCAAGATCGTAACTGCTGTATCAAGCATTGATCACCAAGGCAATGACTTCAAGGCTTTGGTGTTTGAGTTCATGTCCAATTGGAATCTAGATGATTGGATACATAGAAGAGATAATGTGCAAGGACAGAGCAAGAGATTGACATTCATCTAAAGACTGAACATAGCATTTGATGTTGCTTGTGCACTTGAATATCTTCACCACTTTTCTCAAACACCTATCGTGCATCGTGATATAAAGCCAAGCAACGTACTCCTTAATAATGATTTGGTAGCCCATGTCGGTGATTTCGGTCTAGCAACCCTTTTATACAAAGAATCAAGCGAATCTTCCATTTCACAAGAACACTCGACAATGTCAGGCGGCCTAAAGGGTTCCATTGGGTATATTCCACCAGGTATATTTTTCACTGTTCACAAATAATCTGAAAGTTCTAAATTCTATACAAGTTTCATCAAATTCAATATGCTGTGTCAATATGTAAGCATTTAGAATAGTGCCATGTTTGCAGAGTATGGTATGGGTGGGCAACGCTCAACGTTGGGAGATATCTATAGTTATGTGATACTATTATTGGAGATTTTTACAGGAAAAAGACAAACAAATGAGGAATTTGAGGGTGGGGTTGGAATTTATCAGTACGTGGCAATGACTTTACCTAATCCTTCTATGGAGATAGCTGATCCTTCCCTGCTACTTGAAGACGAAGGTGAGGAGGGAAAGATATACGCAGTGGAAAGAGCAATGAGAAAGGAAAATCGAAGGAGGAGAGTAATGGAGGATTGCTTGAGTTCATTGATGCAAGTGGGAGTGTCTTGCTCTGCAAATCTACCATTGCAAAGGCTGCGAACTATGACTGAGGTCATTAACAAACTCTGAGCAATTAAGAAAATAAGAAATTGTACATCTCCAAATAGGTATTACCTATAGAGCTGGGAAAACGGGCTGAGCTCGTCGGGCTAGCTCGTTTAAGCCCGTATAACAGTAAGGCCGGGCTTGTAAATGGGACTCCAAAATGATAAATTGGGCTTAAAAGGGCCGGCCCTGAAGGGCCAAAGGTCAACCCGTTTAAGCCCGCATTTGCATTTTTTTAATTAATTCTCATAATTTTTACTCTTTTTAGATTTGAAAAAAAAAATTAAACTAAATCTTACTCCACATCACATATTAGCCCATATTTACTGAGGATGGAAGGCAAAAAAAAAAATAGCAATGAAGAATCACTGATCAAAAATTATATCAGTCAAGGATCATTTGTTGTCAAAATTTGAGTAGATATTTGTGGATTCGAGTTAGCCTTTATCAATAAGTATTTATTTAGGTTTTAATAACAACTCATTTTAAATTAACAATAGTTCATTGTAGCTTGTTTTTCATTCAGGTTTTGACAACAATTGATTCTTAATTGATATAAATTTCATACAGAAATCCTTGGTTGCTATTTTCTAAAAAAAAATACAACCTTAAATTCCCTAATTCATCTAAATTCATGATAATGATTTATTCAGTTCAACATTTACTTTTCTAATTTTGATTGGGTGTTTGTCGACTTAGCCGATCCATTGCTTATTGCATTACTATTATTTTATTTGTGTTTTTAGTTCATTTAGATGTTATTTAGTTAGTTTTTTTGTACCTTTCTTGATTGAGTGTTATATTAGAATGAAGTAATTTTTTGTTTGATTAAAAAATTTAAAAAAATAAAAATAGTTAAAGGGCCTAAAGCTTGTAGGGTCGGCCCTGAGCCCGCTATATTAAGGGCCAGGCTTCAAATACCAGGGTCCTAAAGGGAACTCGGGCTTAAAAAGGCTGACCTTTTTAGACCTGAGCCTTTAAGGGTCGGCCCTATAGGGCCAGGCTGGCCCTTTTTGCCAGCTTTAATTACCTATTAAGAGAAATTAAGTAAATTATTAATATTAATATTCAGTATCGATCTTTACTTCAGTTTTTAAATATGTATTTGTAAATATATATTCTTTCAAATTAAATATGCTCTGCATGTGAATATAATTTTTATTGTATCAGTATATGATGAAAATTTTTTTGTTATATATAAATTATGAATAATATAACTTATTTTTTATAAGGTAAATTAACAAATTGATTTTTAAACTATAAGTTTAAAAAAATTTAGAATTCTAACTCATTTTTTGTTTAATATTTTTTTTAACTTTTAAAAATATGCAATATAGTCTTTGCTGTTAAAAAAAATTTAACTTTGACCGTTAGTTAATCAATAAATGACAAAAAAAAACTGTAAAAATTACATAAAAGAACAAAAAATTATAATAAAAAATCCAAAAATTATAATTAAGGATCCAAAAATTATAAAAAATGACTCCAAAAATTTTATTGATTCTTTTTTGTAATTTCAAGGTCCTTTTCTACTATTTTTTTAGTCAAAATTAAGTTTTATTAATGAGAAGAATCAAATTGCATCATTTTTAAAAGTGAAAGAAAAATATTGTCTAAAAAATGAGTTTGGGATACTAGATATTTCTGGATGTATAGTTTAGGAGTTAATTACTCAATTATCTTTCTATATATATATATATATATATATATATATATATATTCCGTGAAATGCGTAAAGCAATAACATCTCATCTGTACTCATGCTTACTATAATTAATCTCACAAGTTTGTTTAGAAGAGGATGAATAGTTGTATGCAATTTGTTATAAATTTTACATAGATATTAATAATTAATGATTAATTTCATTAACAAAAAATTAATTGGGGGAGAGTTAAGTGCAATTTATTTAGATATGTCTAATTAAATTAAATTTTAAAATATATATTACTATATCTAGAAAACTACTTTCCCCAAAATTTACCGTGCGTTAGATGCTTTGTTCCGCTTCTCTCTTCATTGCCCATACTATGTATAGGGTCTTTCTCTTTCAATTGTTTTACTTACCCTTGTCATTATATACCAAAAAAGAACAAATTTTGCAGTTTAAATAAAGAAAAAAATTCGCAGCCATCTAACCGTAGAAGGGACATTAGAAACTTACGCCGACTTTGATTGCTTAAAAGAATTAAAATAAAATGAATTAAAATTATAATAAAAAAATTAAATTACCTTTTCTTTTATTATAAGCATAATAAAATTTAATATCACATACCATAAATATAAAAATTACCACACCTTCAACAAATTTTACGAGTTATGATTGTCAATCTCATAAATTAAATTGTATTTTTTCTTTTTGATAAACATGATTAACTTATCTCTTCTTCATATCTTAATCATTCTGTTTTTATTTTTTTAAGCAATTTCATTTATTTTCTTTCCAGTAACCAAATGGCCTCTAATGATAAAACCCTTGTTGTTTTGTTAGAGTCATGTTGAGAGGGACAGCACTATGATCGACTTTCCAAACCAAAAGCTAAACTAAACATTGGGTGTAATAATAACTTGCAATTTCCAAGTTTTTTTTTCCAACCAGTGAAGTCTGAATTGCTCAAGATTCCCATATTCTGTTCAAGAGTATCACAGTTGCAAAAGTCCATTTTTAACCGAGAACCAAACACGTAATACAATCGCCACTACAGTGTAATTAAATAATTCAAGATATTTCGTTGCATAGATCATTTTCAGAACCTATCTACTTCTCTTTATTTGAATTATATATATGTGATACCAACTTATTTTTCATTTTGAGTAAGACATCACCGAATTTGTATAAATGAAGGGGCTGCAGAATTAATGAAACCGAATATATAGGTGATGATAAGAGACAAGATCAAGACTAGAAGCCAAGGGTCAATATGCCATGTGGATATTATACCACCAGTCTTCATATAAATTTATGACATATATATCCTTCTACTTTTGTGTATATAATATACAGTGATGAAGAAAGATACAACCATACTAATAACTCTCCAGGTATATAAGTTTTCACGCGCGCACGCACACATATTTTGTAACTTACACCCTCTCCTTATACTTTATTACACTCCTTTTATTTTAATATTTTAAACTTTAAACTCATTTTAATTTCACTTTTTAATCTAAATTTATTCAATTTTTTAACTCAAAAACCTTGCGAATATTAGCCAATTATTTCACTGTACATAAATATCAATATTATTTATTAGTCCTTTAAAAAATGAAAAAAATATCCAATTTGACTAAATTAAACCTTATGCTGTCGTCATCTTGAATACTAGTCAAACATTAGTAAAAAAAAAAAGGAAATAAACAATGAAGATTCAAAATTAAAGAATAAACTCGTTGAAGGTTTAGTCACAATTATCTTGGAAATGCAAACCTTTTAAGTCCACTGATTCCACAGCTTGGTTAGCTCTCAAATTTGCAATACTTGTAAGTTGAGAATCAAATATAATTGTTAAGTTGATTTGCCTCATTTATATGATGCCAAGATTTTGCTTTAGAATAAATTTTTAATTGATATTCTCTTTTATTTCCTTGAGGCTTCTTTAAAGATGATCTTATAAACAGTACTATTATATTAAGTAGCAAAAGTATGAACTTTAGGATATATAATACGTAAAATGACATGTAAGGACGATCTAAGAATATTATATAATTACAATTAAGTACCTTAAAAATGAAATTTCAAAAAAAGACCATGTAAGAATACTCATCTTCAATATTTTTTCAATAGTCATCTTTAGTATTTTCATTTTCCAATACTATTTTCAAAATTAAATATTGGAAAGGCAATAAACACTACTAACATTTTAATTCCAGTAGAAACTTAGGTACTTGAAATGTGTGAAAATAATGAGATCTCAATAAATTATATTATGAATGGAATACAATGGGCTCGAAATGAAGTCAACATTGACGATATTTTTGCATATAATATAATACTTGATGTAATAAATGATAATGAGGATCATGAACCAAAATACATTAAGAAATGCAAACAAAGAAAGGATTGGCGAAAACGGAAAAACGCAATTGATGATGAATTAAAGCCACTTAAAAAGAGAAAAGTATTTGGACCTATAGTCCATACACTTGAAAGTGTCGAGCTGGTTGGATATAAATGGATTTTTATGTGAAAAAGAAATGAAAATGGTGAAATTGTAAGATATAAGGCATGGATTGTGGCTCAAGGATTTACATGGAATTGATTTTGTTAAAACATACTCACTAGTGGTGGATGCAACTACTTTTCGATATTTAATCAATCTCGCAATAAGTGGAGGACTCAATTTATGTCTAATAGATGTTGTTACAGCTTATTTGTATGGCTCATTCAATAGTGACATTTGCGTGAAACTCCTTGAAGAATTCAAATTGCTAGAAGCATACAATTCAAGTTCTCAACAAAATTATTCAATCAAGTTAAATACATCTTTATATAGATTGAAACATTTAGGGCATATGTGGTATAATTAACTTAGTGAATATCTATTAAAAGAAGGATATAAAAATGATTTAATTTGCCTTTGTATTTTTATGAAAAGATCTAGAAAAGAGTTTGCTATAATTGTTGTTTATGTTGATGACATCATTAATATTGAAACATCTAAAGGGATTTCAAAAGCTATAAATTGCTTAAAAAAAGAATTTGAAATGAAAGACTTGGGAACAAAATTTTTTTGCCTTGGATTACAAATGGAATATGTGAATATTATGATTTTTCTATATCAAGAAATTTATACAAGAAAGGTCTTAAAATAGTTTTATATGGATAAATCACATTCGTTATGTATCCCAATGGTTGTAGGATCATTAAAGGTAGACAAAGATCCTTTTAGACTTTGAAAATGTGATGAAAAACTATTCAATCCAAAAGTATCATATCTTGATGCAATCGAAGTACTAATGTATCTTGCTAGTCACATGTGACTTGATATTTCATTTGCTGTTAACTTATTAGTAAGATACAATTCTTTACCAACAAAAGGCATTGAAATAGAGTTATGCACATTTTTCGTTACCTTTAGGGTGTTATGGATATGAGATTGTTTTATTTCAAAGTACCTAACGCTAACCTCATTGGTTATGCAAATACTGGATTTTTGTTTGACCTTATGTTGGTAGATCATAGACAGATTATTTGTTCACATGTACTGGTATAACCATAACTATTTCATGGTGATCTATGAAACAAACAATATCAACCACATCATCTATTCATGCAAAATTATAGCTGTACATAAAGCAAGTTGAGAATGTTTGTGGTTTAAAGCACTAATCCATCATATATGAACTACTTGTGGCCTGTCTTTTAACAAAACAATCCTAACAATCATATAGGAAGATAATACTTCTTGTATTGTCCAATTAAAAAAAAGGTATATTAAAAGAAATAGAACGAAACATATTTCACCAAATTTTTTTTTTACTCATGATTTTCAAAATAATGGTGAAATTAATATCTAGCAAATTCATTCTAAAAAAAAAACTAGCAAATATGTTCACCAAGTCACTTCCTACTAAAATATTTGAAAAGCTTGTTTATGATGTTGGTTTTGTAAACTCAAAAATATCAATTGGTGCTATCAAGAGGAGGAGTTAATGCATGTTGTATTCTTTTTTTTGTCTTAGGCTTTTTCCCATTGGGTTTCCCAGCATCTTTTTTAATGAGATAGAATTGAATAGCGTATATATGAATGATATACTCTTTTTTTTATTAGGTTTTTGTTCCCACAAGGTTTTTTTTAGTTGAAGTTTTTAATGAAATACATTCTTATATAGTGGACATTCAAGGGAAAGTATTATGAATATTAAAAGGAGGGTGGATTTTCATTTTCCTCACCTCTTCATCTTCATCTTTTCTCTTATGAAACTTCTATCATCATGAGAGTTGATTATCTTTTATATGCTTTTATTATTTATGTAACATTTGATGTGTAAGACTATGTCTATAAATATGATATGTTATTTGCATTGAAAGATACAATATTTTTAAGAAATTCTCTCATTCTCTTTTCTCTATTTTTTCTCCCAATATTTTTATTTTTTAGTTGTTTAATTTTATAATACTATATATATTATTTAAAAAAATACATTCACTATACACCCATGGCACTCGTCTTTTCTATCTGACTAAACATTGAATTAAATTTGTGGCCAAATCGCCGTATAGCAAGGTGCGTGTAGTGCGGGAACTTAGTGACTGCACAACATTTTATAAATAAATAAATATGTGTGTGTATTGGTTGCTTGTCGTTTCTTGTTAGTCCGTGGACCTGCCTAATATTCTTGGAAGCTGATATAGCTAGGGCTGCACAAAAGACTGGACGGCACTGGACTTCACCCTAACCCGAAGTCCGGTCTCTTTCATGAAAAAGACTGGGTTAGGCAACCCGTAGTCCAGTCTTGTCCAGTAATAACCCGAAGATTAACAGGACCGGACTTGGTCCATAGGACTGGGAGACTGGTCCTGTCAGTCCAGTACTCACTTAGCTTTTTTTCCCTCTTTTTATTCTATGAGAGGCAATAATCCATTCCAACATAATAAACTCAATTAAGATAGTAAAAATACTTATAATAATAATAAATCCATAATAATTTCTAACAATAAGAAAAAAAATATTTTGTTATAGTCTAAATTATTTAAATTTATAAACTTTAATAAAAACAGTACTCAAAAAATTCAACAACACTATATTACAATAACAATTTAGAAACAAACTTAATAAATCTTTATGCAATCATCTCCTTAGCATCAATTACACTTTAAACATTTATCAAAAATAAATTAATTATAATTATAATAAAAAAAATTAATAGGACTGGACTGGACCAAGTGGTCCGGATGCCTGGTCTCTTGTCCAGTCCAACCCGAAAAAATAGTCTGGTCTTTTTAGTCCTTTTGGTCCTGAAGGACCAGTGACTATACAGACCGAACAAGACTGAGACCATCTCGGGTTGGACTGGACCAGACAGGACTGGGAGACTTTTGCACAGTCCTAGATATAGCCAACAACTCGTAGCAGTAATCGGGAGAATAGAAGGGGAATCCATATCAATTTTATTTTCTTCATCGTTTGAGTCACCTCAATTATCATTAATCTTTTGACTTTTTTTTCTATATTCCTACGTTTTGTTTTGTTTTTCCTTCTCATTCGAATGAAATGATAAGACTAGGCTCCTCTTTCTTTCTTTTCACTTTCCATTTCAGCCCTTGAAAAAAATTAAATTGTAAAGGATGAGGATTTAATTTTAGAGCTTTTACAAATATAGCTCATATTATAGGATCAAATTAAATAAACAATCTAAAATTTATTATATTTTATATTATAACCAATTTATTATATTTATTAATAATATACTGTTGATATTTGTAAGTTTTAAATTTTCAATTATAAATTCCTTGCATGTTAATATAAACCAGTCATATTCTCAAATTTAGAAAAATTTAATCTATTTTTTCTGGGGCACAAGATTATTTTTGGTCATTGGGCCCATTTATGCTTTAACTTTTTAAAAAAGTATTATTAAAATGTTGAATTATAAAAGATAAATAGATGAATAAAATTAAGCTGAAAAAAACTAATCTAAATAGTAAATAGTAAAAATTGTCTCGAATTCATTCAAGATTTAGAGAAATTCATAGATAGATCAGGATGTGCCATGTTATTTATAATTTATTCAATAAAAATATGATATTTAGATGGTATTAAATATAAAAATACTGATATGAATGATAATAAAGATATAAAAAAAATCCATGATAATAGGGAGAGAAAAGAAAATAAATTAATTATACATTCTATTATAAGAATAAAATTAATTAAAATAACATCAGGTAAGATTTTAGTCAGATAACTTAAAACATTCTAATTGGACAGGTTATAAATGACGTGATGCACTTGATCTATTTAAAAATTTCTCCAACATTTAATTTAAGAGTTAAGAATTGTAAGTAGAGAAGGGGTAATGGGAAAAAGAAATGGAGGGAAGTTAAATCTTTGAAAAAAAAAAAAAAAAGTCTCAGGATAGTTGCAATGTTGATGCATTCATTATTATTTACATTTCTTTTACTTTTTTTTGATTTCATCACCCAATAGCTTGAAAAACCTGAAGATATTGTCACTTTTCGTATAGACTAATTCAAACTCTCGCTATAT
Organism: Prosopis cineraria; assembly: GCF_029017545.1. Taxonomy (NCBI): domain Eukaryota; kingdom Viridiplantae; phylum Streptophyta; class Magnoliopsida; order Fabales; family Fabaceae; genus Prosopis; species Prosopis cineraria. The sequence goes on from NW_026556570.1 coordinate 14,148, forward strand.
AAAATCATTATTATCAATGATAATTTCATGAGCATCTTAAAAATATTTGGCATATTTATTTAATACAATTACGTATCTCAAAACAACTTGATACCCAACTGATTCAATTCTCTCTATTGAACTAAATGGCCTCTCAATTCATTAATTATGATTTATTTCTGAGGGTACGTGATGCGGCAATAAATTGTGTCATAAAAATTCATGGATGATGCTGGTTGTTGCCTGCTGCGTTAAAGATGTATTACTGTATATCGGTCCCAAGATATGCATAGGTTGAAGACTCTCCTGTCAGTATTATTCCTACGTTATTCTTCATCCTCTCTTTGGTGAATTTAAAAGGGATGAAGAAATTAAATAACATCTCCGAAAACAAACAATAATATCTTACAATCAGATTGATCAGATCTATTATTAATTAATTATAAGAGGTATTAGCATCAAGATTATTGATCTGGTCATAATAGAATAATCATAATCTATCGTGATCAATCATACTCAATTTTATAGAATTATTAATTAATATATAATTGTCCAAAAAAATTATATAAAAAATATTAGTATAATTATGATTTAGACCAAGAAATTAATTAACACATTTACTCACCCGCCGTCTTCATCGGGTAGGCCTTATAGTACATTTTCATTTTTTATTTTTCGGGATCAAAGATCCTCAGCCTCCATATTCAGGTGCGATCGAGGCATAAGAAAATATTTTTATTTGAAAAGTTTTATTCAGATCAATTTTTCATAAAACCCAAGGAAAAACTTGAAAAATATCATAACAAAACAATTGTGGAGTTGAATGACTGAATTCAAACCTTCAACCTTATTTAATTTTAAGAGTTATATATATATATATATAGCACTGATCTTTTCACTAATCCACTCACTGACCTACTTTTAGTTGGTTTATTGTTCTACCTTTATGTCAAGGCACTTATAAAGCTTATCATGGCATAGTGTAAAATTTTTTTAGTATTATTTAAAAATTTAATTAATTTTAAAAATAAGACTTGACATGATACAGGACTCGCTTGTTTCATTTGCATGGTATTTTTTAAGAATAAATAATGATCTTTTACCCCTCAAAAGCATAATTAATGAATATTTGAATAAATTAATGTCATGTTTATATTTATTTGTGATTAAATTACCCTATCAAGGTACACGGAAAGAGTAAATTTTTAACATAGAAGTTGCTTGATTTATTTTGTATTTTTCAAATTTACAATCATTTATATTAAAAATATATTATTTTTATGTGAAATACAAAATAGACGGTAAATTAAAATTATTTCTCTAGTTATGAGGAAAGTGTAAGTCTTGATGACTTGTTCAAAAATGAAGACATCTAGGGAACCAAGCAAGATGAATTTTGTTAATTTTCAGAAAATTAACCTTCCAAGGTACTTAATTATCCCCAACTAAGGGACTCGATAAATAATGATTATTAATAACACGGCGCATCATTTATTATAGTCAATTATGTGTCTCCATCACATTATCTGCTTCGATCAAGCTTGTAAAGAGTTGGCATTGTCATACTCCCCACATGCATATGGTTGGTTTAAATTTTCTCAATTCATCTTATTAAAAAACAACTCTCTATATATCTGCTTTGGGGCGCACCTCAAATACTGATTACTGAAATCGTTCATGTATGAAGAAATTGATAAACATGAGCATTATATATCAAATATTTAACTTCTTTTCTTTGTCCTTGTACATATATGATAAACTAGATCTTCTATTTTGAGAAGTAATAAGAGAGAAGGAATGATGGAGGAGCAACACGAGATTGTGGATTCTAATAATGAGATTCATGTATTGTATGTATTTTCTGTCAAGATATACTGAAAACTAACTGATTATATTTAGCCGGTCAAAGAACTAATTCAAAGTTAATGATTAAAATCATAGTTAAATAGTCATACCAATCTTGAATAAATTAATAATTTCATTAAATCGGTCAAGATATTGATTCAACAGTTTATTAATTCAACTAACTAAGTTGATTTAGTTTTCAAATATAATGATTTCTGCTAATATTTTGACGGTAAAAGAAAGGAGATCTAACATGGAGGGAGGGTTAACGAAAATTAAATGAAATTGAAATTTGGGGGGAAAGAGGGAACTAAAAAGTAGGCTAATTGAATGAGATATCCAATTCCACCTAACGCCTACCACTCCTCCTTCAAAACACATACCTACTTCACGTTTCCCCCTCCCTCTTCTTCCCTACTTTATTTAATTTCGTTTCATTCAACCCTCCCTCCCTCACCAGTCTAATATCTCCCCCCCTTCCTTCTTTAATTACTTACTCTTCCTTTAATTACTTGTAATCTAGCCAACTCACATCTATTCCATTAATGCCACTCCACTCTCCCTTAGCTTGTGGTAATAATTCCCTTACCCTTCTTTTTAAGTTCACCATTTGGTGTCCATTCCAACTAATCTAGATCAAGTCGAGTAAAGACTCTTTTGAATGTAAGCTTTACCACTAAACGCTACTACTGCATTTTCAAGGCTTTAATTCAAAATTTTAGGTTAGGCAAACACAACTTCCTTACTAGTTGAACCAAATGCTTGTTAGTTAAGGCCCATACCACTTTAATGCAACTCTGTTATATACTCCTTTTGGTCCTTATAGTTATAAGGCACATTTAATTATTTTATCAGGAGGGCTAATTAAGTTATTAACTTTGTTTGGATATAGAATACACTCTCAATTTTACCCTATTTAAAATAAACAATTTTTAATTTGTCATTACATTTTCTTTCATAATTAATGAGTTTAAATATGAATAATATTTAAAAAATGTAATTAATAACTCAAGAATCCTTCTAGAAGGTTCTGTATAATAGGGAATAGAGGAGTACTCCCTCCGGTCCAAAACATAATTAGTTTTTGGACAAAATTTACATGTAATAGGTTGTTTATATCTTGAACTAAAATTAGTTGAAAAGGAAATGCTAATATTTATACTAGAGGGAGTATATATTTTTTTTTAAAATAAATTATTCTAATAACTTCATTGCTTCATGACTGCAAGATATTAAAATATTTTTTATTTTATCCATAGACCAACCATCAAAAGAAAAAATATACATATGTAGGATATTGGAGTATTACAAGAAACATTAAAGTGGGCATTAGAGCCTCGAGCCGCACTCTCCAGCTATCGATCAACTCCTTCAATTTAATTTAATTTAATTTAATTTTTCATCCATAACTACAAGGCCTCCCCTCTAATATTCATTTTTAGATCTTTATTTTAATTTGAATTAGGAAGACAAGATCAACCAAACTGCTTTTTGGCATGGAAATAAATATCGATTGAAGGCAATATTCCAACTAAATACTACTATATATCAAGCTCGCTACTAAGTACTAACATAGTAATTCCAAGTATAGAAAGTTTAAATGCAGCTCGATGAGATAAAACAATAATCTAACGAAGTATTTAATTGTAAATGTAATCCAAATTAGCTGTATTATTAGTGATATAAAAAAATAATAATTAAATCTATCATAATTCCATAGTTAATTCTTATGATAAAGCTTTCAATAACAACACGTTTTGAGTATGCTGAACTTTTCTTCCCTCTCCTTTTAAATCCCCCTCCCTTCAATCTATCTCTCATCGTAACAATCTCCAAGCCACCAAGCTTCCTCCTCCAAACTCTTCCTCTTCTTCCTCCCCCTAACTCCAACATCCATAGCCTATACCCTCATTTTGCCTTCTCTTTCTTCTCCGACATGGTCGCCATGGAAGCTTTTCGTCGTTTCCAACCCATCTCAAAATGCAGCACACATGAACGACAAAACCAAACTGTTGTTTCCGACTTAGACGGCACGCTTCTCGTGTCGCCAAGCGCTTTCCCTTACTACATGCTTGTCGCCCTCGAAGCCGGAAGCTTCCTCCGGGGACTCCTCCTCCTCGCTTCCGTCCCCTTTGTGTATTTCACTAACTTGTTCATCTCTGAAACAGTGGCAATCAAAACTCTCATCTTCATCACCTTCGCCGGACTAAAGACCAGAGACGTGGAGCTGGTGTCCAGGTCGGTGTTGCCCAAGTTCTACGCTGAAGACGTCCACCCGGAGACGTGGCGGGTGTTCAATTCTTTCGGGAAGAGATGCATCTTGACGGCGAGCCCGAGGTTGATAGTGGAGCCATTTGCGAAGACGTTTCTTGAGGTAGATAAGATTCTTGGGACAGAGCTGAAAGTCACGAAATCTGGGAAGACATTGACAGGGCTTGTCAAGGAACCAGGAGTGCTGGTTGGTGAGCACAAAAGAGAAGCTGTTTTGAAAGAATTTGGATCCAAATTGCCAGATTTGGGACTGGGAGACAGTGAATCTGATTTTGACTTCATGTCGATTTGCAAGGTTTGTGACTGATCACTGTCTACATGTCAATTTTGACTTCATGTCATCTCAGGTTGAAGTTCTTTTGTTATATATTTTTTTATATATATATATGTATGTATGCCCGTGTGTGAATTTCACGTTAATTTTGGCTTAAACCGTTAAGTCATTAAATTTACCAGTCCTTTTTTAATATCTCTATTAGAACCTGCACTTTGCCCAGAGTTTGAAAAACTACAAGTTCACATTATAAAATTTAACAAAAAATATTACACAAAAGTGGAAACTAGTAAAAATCTAGTATATTAAATCAAAATACTTTTGTCATCGTATTTTTCAATATTATAATTATATATAAAGATATGTACATGATTTCAAAATTATATATTATGTGATCACTTTTGAAGATTCATGCATACGTGCTGGATATTTATATTGATAAATAAGTTAAAAATAGAATCTTCCTACATAAATTTGATCAGCCACAGTGGGATATTTTGATTAGATTAAGTGATGTTGTGTCTTGTTTTATGTTCCACACACACACACAAACACATTCCTTTTCTTTCTTTTCTTTTTTTTGAAATACCCAGTGCGGATCCATATGTTGAAAAATACATGTTAGAGTTTTTATATTATATGCATGCATATATATGTGTGTGTGTGTGCGTGCGCGCACGCGTGAGCGCGCGCGCGTGTTCAAAAATGACTAACGAATTAACTTGAAGAGACAATTAAAGTGCAAGTACATATACACGATGGCGATAAATTTGAAACTGATGAATTTGAGTTTGGTGAAAGCGTTAATACGAAGCACATGATCTGACATGTTTTCATTTATTTCTTAAAAGGTTTATATATGGATTCCTTTCGTTTTACAATACCCCTTATTTCCTCAATCCCTTCTTTCAGAATATTTACTCCACCCTTCCGTATATATCATTCAAATGACCCCTCCATGTGTTTAAGGACCATTAAATATGCATGTGTTGGGGTGGGGACAGTCGAGATAGAAAATCATGTATAGCATAAAGGTTGTACAAAAAAATTGAATACTTATGGCTCCCATCCTACCACTCCCCTTTCTATGGGATCGAGATTTTATGACTGTTTCATATTATAGCCATAGGATTTCATTAACGTTTGAAAATCCATGCTTAACCAAAAATATATGTAACAGTGAACTAAAGGAAAGTTATATGTGGATGCATTTCAGCTTTTTTTTTTTAAAAAAAAAATAGTCATATGAACTGTTAGATTAAGATATATGACACAACAAAAGGTGAAGCCATAGTCAAGTGAAACAGTCATTGGGTGAGAGAATTTGGGACACTCACCGAATCAAGATCCCCTTCATCATTGCATTCACATGCACATATAGATATTTCCTTAGATATCAATTTTATTACATGTTTATTTGACATTTGTGCAGGAAGGATATGTAGTGCCAAGAACGAAGTGTGAGCCACTACCAAGGAATAAGCTTTTAACTCCAATTATCTTCCATGACGGCCGGTTTGCTCAGAGGCCAACCCCTCTATTAGCACTCTTGACCTTCCTCTGGCTTCCCATTGGCATCGTACTCTCAATCCTCAGGGTATACCTCAACGTCCCACTACCTGAAAGACTCGCTTGGTACAACTACAAGCTTCTCGGCATCAGAGTCCTTGTTAAGGGCACTCCACCCCCTCCTCCAAAGAAAGGCCAGATCGGAGTCCTTTTCGTCTCCAACCACCGTACCGTCATCGACCCGGTGGTTACGGCGGTTGCTCTCAAGAGAAAAATCAGCTGCGTTACCTACAGCATAAGCAGGTTCACTGAAATTGTGTCCCCAATCAAAACTGTTCCTTTGTCCAGAGAAAGAGAGAGAGACGCTGAAAACATCAAAAGACTGCTTCAAGAGGGGGACCTAATGATCTGCCCTGAGGGAACCACATGCAGAGAACCGTTTCTGTTGAGGTTCAGTGCTCTTTTTGCTGAATTAACTGATAGGATCGTTCCTGTAGCTATTAACACGAAGCAGACTGTGTTTAATGGGACCACAGTTCGAGGGCACAAGTTATTGGACCCTTACTTTGTGTTCATGAACCCTATGCCTACTTATGAGATCACTTTTCTGAACCAGCTTCCCGTTGAGCTCACATGTAAAGGAGGGAAGTCGAGTTTTGAAGTTGCGAATTATATTCAGAGGATTCTTGCTGGGACGCTGGGGTTTGAGTGTACGAGTTTGACGAGGAAAGATAAGTATGCTATACTTGCTGGAACAGATGGTAGGGTTCCTTCGAAGAAGGAGAAAGAGGAGAATAAGAAGGCTTAATTAATTAACTGAATGTTCGGGAGGTTAATTGGACAGGACAGAAGTACGCGCGCAGCAGCTAGACTGGTGATCGCTTTGGACAATGAATTTATTGCCAATTTGTTTCTGAATATTTAGGACTAAATATATATACATATGGCAATAAACATATTGATTGTGACAGCAAAATTACAATCCGTTTGAATGTATATGCACATATATGCGTTTTTGCTTTCATATAGTACAGAGTACAAGCTCTTTTAAATGTTTTCTTGAAATCTTGTACGTAATAGTGGCTCAGGTTTTTCATGTGTTTTTTTTTTTTCAGAACTTAGAAACGATGAAAGTAATGACCATGCATGTATACATTTAACTGGTATATGGAGTTTAAGGACATGAAAGAATAGATTATTATGAATAAATTTGTCCAAGTAAGCTATGCAAATCTAGTATAGTTACAATTAATTTTGGCGGTGGAAGAAGGTGGTATTTCCCGGTACGATTGTTTATCTGATTATCATCTATTTTCTTTTTCGTCCTTACAAGTTTTTTCTTAAGGATAAAAGTTTAGGGGGGTCGTGGGTCTTGAGGACTCACTAATCTCAAGCCCTGCACAAAATTAAGCATATAATTAGCATGTCTTGCTCGTCAAGGTTAAAAAAGCGTTTACAAAAATACCAACAAATTAATATCCGCCGAGAATCCTTATCTAAGAGCAACAGTTAAGATTCAAGCCCATTCCTTTATGGGTATGAGTTGGATCGTTGCCAATAAATTAAACCATATTTCGTTGGTTGTATTTATTTGTTAAAATAAAAGCCACTTGCCTCTTCTTGTCTATCCAATCGTCGGAGCAAACATTGAAATAATTTTGTGGCCAGAGAGCCGTTTAGAAAGGTGAGTGTAGTGTGGGGACTTAACTACACATACTTGTGCTCGCGTAATTACTCCTCCTTTTTCTATGATCTGTGCCTAATATTATATTGCTTGAAAGCAGACAGTTACATCGTACAACAGCCTCGTCAGAATATATTATGTTTGCTGACATGGGGGTGGGGGAAAATAGGAAGGGAACCCTAATTTTCTGTTTACTTTTTCACTCGAGTCATTTATGTTTTTTGTTTTTACTTTAATATCCGACAATAAAATTAAGATGTTGGTCCCTTGACTTTGAATTCTGCAGTTGTAGGTTACAAGGCAATAATATGGGGGTGTCATGAATTTAATGATGATGCTGATGGTTGTTGCCTTGAGTTAATAAAGTTGTAATATACTATCCTTATGCGCTTTTTATAGTAGAAACTACTAGAGTCAGTAACCCACCAACCCACAAAGAAGTGGCACGTTAGGTTTAAAAAAAGGATTCCATTAGATACGGTGTGGTTTTGACCTGCATTGCATAACTCAAACTTACAACCGGCTAACCCACAGGTTGAAAGATTAGCTTGCTAATTTTTTTTTATAAATAGACAAAAAAAATTAATGAGATTGAGTTTAAAGTAAAGCATTCAGAGCAAGCATGCATGAAATTATAGTCTAGTACTTAATACTTGTATATTTATTTAATTCAAGTTTAAATTGTGGTAGTAAACAATAAAAAGACATAGCTCATTTATTTAAGTGGTGACTATAATGTAGGGTCAAGTAGCAAATTTGGTCATGAATTATTTTTCCAAGAGCATCTGGTGATTTAAATTGTCAAGTTTTGAGAAATAAATCCTCAACTTTAAAAATAAAGCATTAAATAGTCCGTCATTAACTTCACTTAACGGACGTTATATGGGCCTACAAATGACATATGGCAATACAAATTTGGCCACGAATTATTTTTTTGAGGAGCACTAGATAATTTCTATTATAAAAAATGGACCATGTAACACCTTTCCACTAATTTTGATTAAATACTGTTTATTTTTTAACTTATGAAACCCACGATACATCAATCTTTCTAATCTTCTTGCCTTCATTCTAAGTCTCAACTCAAGAAGAAGAGGTTTAAAGAGTTTATATCTGAAGACATTCATAAAGACGATGACAACAAATTAGAAGGCATAATTCGTGGCTAAATTAAGCTAGAATCAAAATTGTCCCACGCATAGTGAAATCAAGCTTCTATTTTATTGGCATCGTTTGGGCAAAATTTGATGAGAAGGTGTTGGATGATTCGCTTTTTATAATAGAGGCTATTCAATACTTCTTGAAAAATAGCTCATAGCTAAATTTACACCTTTACACATGTTGACATGGAGTACCACATGTCATTTGCAGGCTTCACATAACGTCTGTTAGGTGAAGTTAATGACAGGCTACTATATATTTTATTTTTTAAAGTTGAGGATTTATTTTAGACCACCTAATAGTTTATATTACCAAATGCTCTTGAGAAAATAATATGTGGCTAAATTTGCACATTTACCCTATAATGTAATTTGAATGTGATTAAGACAAGATTAAATAAAATATTTTATTATACTATGCTTCATTCATATAATAGCTTATTTAAATTATCTTGTTCACAAAATAGTGCTAAAAAAGTTAGCAAATAAAAAAAAGTTTAGTTATCATTTTTATTTAAAAAATAAACATATTTATAAAGTGCTAACTATATATTATAGTATCATCTTAATTTGAACATAAAAGGAAAAAAAAACATATACAAATATCAAAACATTTAGGTAGTATGAATTGAACATGTTATGAGCAGCAGTCTAATAGCCATAGATTAAATCACCATGACATTATTTTAAACTAGGGATCAATTTTGTAGCAAAAATGTCGAAATAGGATGAAGAAAAAATGGGATATAAAGAACATTTTTATTAATTCATATATGTATAATATTGATCAGTCATGTAAAAAATTAAAGAATGAAAGGATTATAAAATTAAATTAGTTTTATATTTAAGTGGTGATATAAGCATGGCTTGAATAGAAGAATTTTTACTATTTTTGGATAATTAGTTTTGAGGAGGAATATATGATTTTTTACCACAAAAAAATGGCAAATTTATAATTTAAAAAATTAAAAAATATTTTTTTACTTGCAAATACCGCTACGGGTTGGCAAAATTACAACCAACGTAAAATGCGAGTTATGCCAACCCGACTCGCCAAACTCACAGCTGACAACTTGTAGGTTAATTCATATTAACTTGTAGGTTAATTCATATTATCAGCTCGAGAAAATATGCTTGTCAATCCGTATTTTGTTGTTTGATGGAGCCTGAAACCCATTATGCATATGTCTGTGTTTTCTGTTTCCTCCCTATGACTTTTTTTTTTCCTTTTTCTTTTTTCTTTGAATCACTCGTGTTCCCTGTTATGTGTAGAAAGTGTTTGATGATGGTCAATGCGCAGCCATAAATGGCAATGGTTGTTGCTGGTGGTCGACACTGGTTGATGATGGTGGTCGATGGGATTAGCTGGCGGTGGCGACGATCAGTGATAGCAGCGGCGGTGCATGCTAGTAGTGGTGATGTTGAGATTGGCGTTAAATGCGCACTCTATGCGTTGGGGGAAAAAGGAATATGCCTTCGACGCTGGAAGCATTGATTCTGGTTTTTGCGGCCCAGATAATCATTTTTCACCCCCCCTTCAGAATTGCTTTCTATTTTCCATCATTAGTATAAATGTATAATTATTCTCAAGAAGCATTTTAGAATTCAGATTTCAGTTACTTAAATAATACTCATTGCCTCTCTAAGTATATTTTATCACATTAATCTGTGTATAAAATAAAATATTGAATAAAGAAGAATAACAGCTAATTCAACCAGACCAACACCTCTTAATTTTTGGTGTTTTAACGATAGTTACTGGTTAATTTTCTCTTATCAAGAACATTATTCTCATAGTGTACCCAAGTAAAACAAAATTTTGGATGAGTAGTAAATATAGTGATATTATCCATTTCACTATCTCGTCACCTTGTTAACAAACGCTCCACCAATTTGACCAATTGGTGTTGGTTCTAGTGGGAAGGGGTTATGGTCAGTAAGCTCTTTTGGATATAAAAAGCCTTTTAAGGAGAGCAACCCCCAATAATTGGCCTCGACAACGTTTAAATTATCTTATACAATCAAATAATTATATCTATAAAAAATAAATGCTTCAATTTGTAAAGTTCATAATATTTATTTATATATTCATAAAAAAATCTCTCCAATTAATGTTCACTCATAAGTAAGAAGGACAGATAAAATAAATATTTAATACGCTTCAACCAAACCATATAAATAAATATCTGATTAAAATGATGAACTTCTTTTAGCAGCATATAAATTAAATGTCTATTGATTATATTGATATATACTCCAATTTCGTTTTATTATAAATAGTGTGATGTTCCAAAAAAAGTGTGACCAGCAAGAAATGTGTGCACAAAACTTATATCTCTTAAGCCTTGATTTAAAAAAGATTTTGATTTAATACTCTTTCATATAAACCAAAATATTGAACTTTATGTAAAAAATTTGGCAGAATATTTCTTTAAAGTTAGACTTTTCAAAAATTCTACAACAACATTTTTATAACAACATAAAAAAAAGGGAGCTCATCTCCCACCAGTGGACCAATGATATAATGTAAGTAATCAATCGAGAATCTTAACTATAGTTTATGCAAAGCACTTAAAACATAATTTACAAAACACAAATTCATAATTCAAATTTTCACATCAAAAGATGATTGGTCAATAGCTTATTCAGTTCAAGTCAAAAGATAGCCCCTCTATGTCTAGAGGGAGGTGCAATGTCAGCTGTGAAATTTCATATTAAAAATAATTTTTCAGCTACTAACAGCCTAATAATAAATTGAAATAATATGAATGAATATATTCACTTAACTATAAACAAATTAAAGAGAGCCAATCAATGTAATATAACCACCAAAATTGAGGATTAAAAAAAATTTCTATGGAGCTCCAAACGCATTGAATCATCAAATTATTACAATAACAGAATTTTTGAGAAATCCCAGAGATTAAATAAATAAGAATAGAAACATTTTCTAATTAAAATCAATAAAGTATATATTTTACAAATCAATGAAAAATAATATTACAAGAACTTTATAGAATAAGTAGCAAACATAAACACATAATCCATGAAGGTAACTAATCAAACATGGTTTAAAGAAATGAAACAAATATAGACACATAATCTATAAGTATAGCTAAACCAGACGTGACTCGAAGCCATGAACATATGAGACATATAGTTCACGAGAGTAAATAATTAAATGCGGCTTGAAGTCATGAAACAAATGTAGGTACGAGACTCATGAATAGTAGACATGAGAATTGAACTCACGAAAATCAAACTAACAAGTCGTTAACCATAGCACTACAGACTAATAAAACTGTCTTTAGGAACTAGTGTTCTACTTATATATAACTATCTCAAAATCACATCTCAAACAAGCGAGAAAATAACGATTTATTAAAATATAATTTTCTCTTCTCAATAACAAACTTACATAAATTATTTGAACATCAATATTTCTAAATATGAAAATTCACAACAAATGTTTCATAAATTTCTTTACCAAATTTCATGATTGTTTTAATTGAATAAATGAATACTAGAACTTATAAAAACATTTTCGTCAATCTTATAAGTACATGTCATGACTTTAAGAATTAAAGTAATTTAATTAACAAAAGTAGTTAATGTTAGATAAATATACATTATTAACCGTAAATTGTTAAAAATAATATTTTAATAAAAAATTTGCAAATATATAAATTAATTGAGACGTTATTTATTTACCTGTTATCTTTCTAAGATTCAAAATTCATCTCTTGCAACATCAATTAAGTTTTTCTTCTTTCAAACATTTTATAAAATAAAGTTTTAATGATCCTTGTCCAAGTTAAATAGATTCCCTTCCAAAATCACCATAACATATCAACTAAGTTCCAAATCATATAGTTATGCCTTAACTTCTTCGATCCCTTCAACACTTATATAATTACTTTTCTGTCCAACAAATTGATTATATTTTAATGTTTGCCCAACCCCTCTCTGACTCATGTAGCTAAACATTAATCGGGGTGCGCTCGCGAACACACACCACACTTGCTCTCTCAAGTGATCCACAACTCTTCTATTACCCATTTCATCATGTATCTCAAAATTAAATAATCAAACAACACCAAGGTTTATAATTTATCAACCACACAACTCTTAAGAGTTTAGCTAACCATGTATTAGCTTCACAATCAATTCCTCCGCAAAGCTGAAGTTAAGTTAATGAATCATTAACACCCAAAACAGCGAAGACATGAGCAGAGAAGGAGAAGAAGAGGAGGCCTGCGACACTACACAAGTAGGAGGAAGCCGAAGGAGAAGGTCCGATGCACTCCTTCACAGCACCAAGAACATAGGAGGGAGAGAACTGAAATTAAAGCCCACACACACACACACACCCACCCCAGACGATATATATGTTGCAACAGGGGAGAGGGAAGTGATTGAAGGCACACCCAGGAGAACTCGTGATTCAACCTCCTAGTAGTGGCGGATAGAGCTTCTGTACTCACCGACATCGGCAACGGCTGAAGACGGAAGGCAAATTTTTTTTGTATCCGGAACCCCTCTCACACTCTCCACAGATTCTGATGGGGGAAAAATGAGTCGAGGAAGAAAGAAAATATCTGATTGTTCTTACAAGGGCGTAACAGTAATTTTTGAGGAGGTCAAGAAAAATAAAGAAAATCCCACCCTTTGCACCCCGGTGGATTCAGACCCAAAACCTGGTGAGATAACACGAATACAATCTCCAGCCCCTTTATGTGTTTGCTCCAGAATTAACAAAAAAAAAAAATCAATTAAAACACCCTACTGTATATTTTAATTTTTCTTAAAATTCTTGGATTATTATATATCAAGTTTAATTTTACTTAAATTTCTGGGTTATTAGTCTTTTTTGGGCCTGAATTTCTGAGTTATTACAAACAGGGCACATTAATGCCAGCCACACGTTCTTACTAATTAATTCTTGAAAGAGAAATCTCAACTAAACTTAGATGTTTTTATCTATATATCAATATCTAAACTTATAACTGACCCGGCTTTTAAAAATTTAAAACTAATTGATATTCGATTGTTAAAAAAAGTAATTTATTATTTAGTGATCTTATAAAAAATATAAATTATTTTACGATTTAGTTATAATTATAAAAATTATTACTTGTACATAAATACATGATGAAAAGCATAAGTTTTTACACGTCTGGTAGTGATATTCTCTTTACTTATTCTATTTAAAATTACATATTTTTTTTGCATGCTCACCCTTATTTAGTAGAGTGTCTCAACTAAAAAATCTCATTAAAGACACCCTTTCATTGAGGATTTTTTTGAAAATAATTGTCATTTACCTCTTGAAATTAAAGACTTAATATTCGTTTAACCACTTTAAAAATATCTTATAATATTAAAAAAAAGGTATGAAACACACGTCATCTTTAAGTTTTTAAAAAATAAATATTAATGATCCGATATTTATCTTTATTTATTAGGCAGCGAAAACCTATTATTGAACAACTTGCCTATCATCTTGGATTTGAACTTAGCAAGTGATGTAAAATTAAAGTAACAAATCTCAAATTTCTTTGAAGGAAAAACACACATATAAAGAGTGTTTTGATTGTGATGATTTGTTTTGAAATTTTAGAGGAAAATGTATCATTTTTAAGCATAGATGAAATCCAATGACTATTATTGAGATACTGAGTAAGCAGAATTAAGCCCTGATGCACACAAAAATGTTTCACCACAAGTATACAAGTCAATATGCAATAAATTGGTGTGTCAAGATTGATCTCATGAAAAATCAATCAAAATAGCAATTAGCTAATAAAGTTTCCATTTCTATTTAAGTTGAGCAAAACAAATATGGATTTGATTTTTTGCAAAATAAAAATTGAAGTTATATAAATTTACTAAAATAAAAGTTCTAACAATCACAAAAAATTAAAGCATCTTAGGATGGGTAATTTCTTCTTCAATTTATGGAGCATGTAATTATTCAAATAAATTCATTTAATATTAATTTGTCAATCTGGAGTATTAATAAGAATAATTATTTGTCAATTAATTAATCCCCTCTCCTAAGTTAAAAATGATATTCCTAACACAAATACTCAAAAGGCAAAAAGCATAAATCTACTTTAATGCAATTATATGGGTCTAACAGATATATTCATATTCTATTGACAAATTAGAATAAGTTCTAATTCCACATTACTTCATCCAATGATCTAATTTAGATTTTTCTTTTCCAAAACAAAACCCAAACCCTCACATTCATGCTCAATGATGGCCAAGAATGAAGTAGACAAATAAGGACAATATTAAGTTAAGAAAACTAACATTATTAAGCTCAAATAAATAATTTAAACATGCTATAATTCAATAATCAATTCATGACTGACATAGATTAAGAGAAAACAGCCAAACATGGCTATAATAACAGCATTTAGTAACACATACATCAAACTAAAGAGAAGAACGATAAGAAATTGTTAATCAAAGCAATCTTTAGCTCTGCGCTTAATTTTTCACTAAGCCCAAACTTTCCCAAAGCTTACTTTGGCTTCTATCCTTTACCATGGGCTTTTTGTGGCCATTAAAGACGAGGATTGATTGAAAATGAGCCCCCAAAACTCTTAAGATTCATTGAAGATTAAAACTATACATTCTACAAAAATTTTTGTTTTACTGTAGCAAACATGATCTATACAAAATTTCTGTTTAAAGTTGCCTTCTTGTACTTGGGCTTTGAAATTTTCACTAGAGCCTCCCTACATGTATAAAGTCCAAAACTAATATTAAAATTGGTCCACTAACTTTTAACCACAATTCCATATCCATTCTTATATATAATCATCCACTTAGTCATATTTTCCTAACAAATTCAAAGAGATGACTTTCAATTTATTAAAAATACCGGTAAATTTAGTAAAATATCATAAGTCATTAAGTTACTCACCGAACTCAGATTCATAATATTAAATGGACAGTAACGATTATATATGTTGATGTAACTGTAAGTGTAATGCAAAGCACATTTCCAATCCTAATATGTATACACAGAGGCGGAGCCAGAAATTTTAATTGGAGGGGCCAAAATTGCAAAGTAAAAATATTCATATAAAAAATTTCAATAATTTGGCTATTGCAAAAATAAGTAACTTTTTTTATAAAACCTTTCCAACCGTAATCTTTAGCCTTTTGAATAAGTAATATTGGTGGATATCAAATACATAGAATTCCGGTATCTTGATATTTTTATTACAACACTTGATAAAGTTTATTAGTAATTTCTATAATTATCCAAATGTAAAATGAATGCAAAATATGAATTCTTTAGGAGTATATTCAAGTTTTGACAGAATGAAAGTACATCAATTACTTCTTTATTTACAACATGAGCTATTTATAAATGATGGGCTAAAAAATGCACATAATATTTTTGAGGGTCAAAAATATGTAATTCCTATATTTATTTAAAAAAATTAAAAAATTGGGGCCGGTCTCCACCACTGTGTATCCATAATTAAGGTTTACCAGCACCGAACGGATCATAACCGCCTTTTGGAAGGAACCATCTTGGGTGCTCATCACATGGTGCTCATCAAGGGTGATGTAATTTGAACCATTCAGATTTTTAATCTGGAATGGTCCAGTTTTAAAAAAAAATTTAATATTTTATTTCATATTTTTAAAAATAAAAATTTATAAAAATTATAAAAAAATTTAATAAATATTTTTTTACTAATCTAAGTCTATATTTAACTTATAGTGTCTAATTTAATATTAAAATTTTTATATTTTTATATATTGCCTATACAGATGTATTCTGTACAATTTAAATTTAAAAATTTTAATTTGTAATTTTTTAAAAAATTTTTTTTAAAATTTATAATTAAAATATTATATATTTTATTTTTTAATATTCTATTCATCAAAATAAAGAAACTTTAAATTTGACCCTTGCAGATAAATATTTGATATCGAATATAAATTTTTTATAATACATGTAGATAGTCAATTTAAAATTATAATATTAAATTAAATTATCTAAATTAAATTAATACTATTCAGGTTAATGGCCAACCTATTTATAAAAAATTATAAGTTTTTATTTTAATAATATAAATTTAAATTAAAAAAACTGGGCCATTCAGATTTAATTGAATGGCCAGATTTATTTGCATGGATGAGCACCGCGGTGCCCAGCAACGAAGACGGACCCCCTTTTGGAATTCTTCTGTTTTAAATCCCACCATCTTCCGTACGTATGGCCTCCAACTCATTTTGCCTTCTCCTTCTCTCTATGCTAGCTGCCATGGTATCCCGTCAAGCTTTTCGTCGCTTTCAACCCATCTCACAATGCACCATCCATGAACGACAGAACCAAAGCGTCGTTTCCGACTTGGACGGCACGCTTCTCGTGTCGCCAAGCGCTTTCCCTTACTACATGCTCGTCGCTCTCGAAGCCGGAAGCTTCGTCCGGGGACTCCTCCTCCTCGCTTCTTTCCCCTTCGTGTATTTCACGTACTTCTTCGTCTCCGAAACCGTCGCAATCAAAACTCTCATCTTCATCACCTTCGCCGGACTCAACAGCAGAGACGTGGAACTGGTGTCGAGGTCGGTGTTGCCCAAGTTCTACGCCGAGGACGTCCACCCTGACACATGGCGGGTGTTCAATTCGTTCGGGAGGAGGTACGTCGTGACGGCGAGTCCGAGGTTGATGGTGGAGCCGTTTGCGAAGACGCTTCTAGAGACAGATAAGGTTGTAGGGACAGAGCTGAAAGCCACGAAATCTGGGAGAACACTGACAGGACTTGTTAAGGAACCAGGAGTACTGGTTGGTGAGCAAAAGAAAGCAGCTGTTATCGAGGAATTTGGGTCCAAATTGCCAGACCTGGCACTGGGAGACAGTGAATCTGACTATGACTTCATGTCAATTTGCAAGGTAAATACATGTAATCACTACGTATACTCTTATTAACCATCGAGTCTCAGGACATGTTGGACAGATATTCTTTCGTTTCACATTATTAATCATATATATATATATATATAGATATGTCAGAAGGGAAACACAACAGGTGGCGAAAGGACTAAAGAACCACTTATATATAATATATTATGGATTTTGCTCCTGTGCAGGAAGGATGGAGAGTGCCAAGAACAAAGTGCGAGCCACTGCCACGGAACAAGCTTTTAAGGCCAATTATATTTCATGAAGGACGTTTTGTACATAGGCCAACCCCTCTAAAGGCACTATTAACCTTCCTATGGCTGCCAATAGGTATCATACTCTCTATCTTAAGGGTATTTCTCACAATCCCATTTCCCAAAAAAGTCTCTCGGTATATGTTCAAGCTTCTTGGTGTCAAAATCATCGTCAAGGGCACCCCACCGCTTCCCCAGAAGAAAGGCCAAAGTGGTGTCCTATTCGTCTGCAATCATCGTTCGGTGGTTGACCCCGTGATGATTGCATTTTCTCTGAAGAGAAAACTCAGTTGTGTATCCTACAGCGTAAGTAAGTTCAGTGAAATGATATCGCCAGTAAAACTTTTGCTTTGTCAAGAGAAAGAGAAAAAGATGCAGAAAGTATAAAAAGACTGCTTCAGGAAGGTGACCTACTGATTTTCCCTGAAGGAACCACATGCAGAGAACCGTTTCTGTTAAGGTTCAGTGCTCTTTTTGCTGAATTAAGTGATAGGATTGTTCCTGTGGCAATTAATCTGAAGCAGACTGTGTTCTACGGGACCACGGTTCGAGGGCATAAGTTATTGGACCCTTACTTTGTATTAATGAACCCTATGCCTGCCTGTGAGATCACTTTTCTGAACCAGCTTCCCGTTGAGCTCACATGCAAGGGAGGGAAATCCAGTTTTGAAGTTGCAAATTATATTCAAAGAACTCTTGCAGAGACGTTAGGGTTCGAGTGTACGAGCCTGACGAGGAAAGATAAGTATGCTTTGCTTGATGGAACAGATGGGCGTGTTCGATCGAAGACGGAGAATAAAAAGGCTTGAATGTTAGAAACGCATACAATATTGGATAAGAGAGTACATGATTGAGACTATTTTCTGTTAAGGTTCAGCAAGAGTGTTGGTGATTATTATTTTGGATTTTGATTGTATATTCAGCGTGTTTCTAAATGTTTGAGACTGCACACACACCACACACACACACACACACACACCACACACACAAGTATACATATGTAGCACTAAAAACATTTTCGATTGTGACAGAATAATTACTATCTGTATGAATGTACGTGTATTTATGTTTTTTTTAATTGTCATACAGTACAAACTATATTCAGACACACACACACACCACACACACATATATATGTTATTCATACATATATATATATATATATATGCACAGTTTAAATGTTGGGTTCAGTTAATACGGAAGAGTACGTGTCAGTGGCTTTGAGATTTTACATGAGGAGATTTTCATCTGAACGTTGAAACTATCAAAGTCATTTACCCATAAATATATATATATATATATATATATAGACTATAGGCTGATATGGAGATGGGATAGATTCTTGGTGGGGAAGGGGAGAGAGAAGGTGGATATTTCTTGTCACAAGAGTTCGTCCAATCATGATCCATTTTCTTTCTCGTTTTGTTTTTCTGGTCACTCCAACTTGATTATTTGATAACATATATTGCTGGCCTTACTTATCTTTTCCAATCGGATTAACGTTGAATTGATTTTGTGGCCAGATGGAAGAAATGTGAGGGAGAGGGTATATTGGACTTAACTACAAAACCTATATGTATATGCATATCGTTGCTTCTTGTTATTACATCATAAACCTAATATGACTGAAAGCTTATAACAGCCCAATGTATAACCTCGTCAGAGTATGCAATGTTTTCAGTGGGTGGAATAAGGGAACATAAAATACTTTACTTTATCAATTATTACTTGAGTTATCACTTTTATTTTTTTGTTTTAATCTCTGACATTAAAATTAAGATTTTGGTCCATTAGTTTTGATATCTAAGCTATTACCTACATCCTAAATTATAAGATACTTTTAAATGAGTTTCTTCATCTTAAAATATAAGACAATTTAAATAAATTAAAGTTTTATTAAATGTAACAATTTTAATATTATCTTTTATATCTCTATAATTAATTTCTGTCTTTTTCTTTTCAATATATTAAAATATGAGTATTTTTGAAAGCTTATATTTTTGTTTTAAAAAAATAAGGTTGTTAAGTGATTTAATAAAGTTTATTATATGTAAGATTTTATCTGAAAAGTGTTTTAAAATTTAGGACGCGTGAATACTTAATAAGCAATAAGTGTTGATAGCCGTAAATTTATTAAAGATGGTAATAAGGTATACGGATCTAGAAGTCCTGAGGTTGAGGAGTCACTAGTTGGCATTATCGCCGTCAGTCTCCATCTGTTTTT